>NC_043995.1:11510000-11727500 GCF_902150065.1 Myripristis murdjan | reverse complement strand
AACAAACAAAAAAAAAAAACCGTAATGCATTTTACAACTGTGTTCTCACAAATTTATGGCATTAGATAGTAGTTTTCAGTAGTGTAGTTGAAACACAACAACTTGTAACTTTTCTGAGCTGAAAAAGGGAAAAAAAGTCTTAATAAAAAAAAAATGGTTCTCACAAAGAAAAAAAAAATGAGATTCCAAACATTTTAAGGTCACATTATAATTTTTTTTTCATTCTTTTGTAAAGGTCAATGCAGCAGGGACATTCATAAATGTTTTGGTCAGTGCCTGATTCAGCGTGCAGGAATGAATTAAATTTTTATACCATGGAAATGCTCCGACTTGAGAAATGGAAAAGTCATGGAATTTCATATCAGGGCCCCAGCGGTGACTTCTTCCAGCCCTGTTTGCTGCCCTACCAATTCACCCCCTCTCGATTTCTCTCTCTCTCTCTCTCTCTCTCTCTCTCTCTCTCTCTCTCTCTCTCTCTCTCTCTCTCTCTCTCACTCTCTAACACACACACACACACACACATATGCACGCTCTTTGGCTTCATGTACCGCCAGCAGCTGCAGCTCAGAATCCCAGAAATGAATGACTGTGGGGCAGGAATTCAGCTTTTTAACATATCCTCCTCTGTGTAGCTCTGACTGGTGGTTTGCTATGTCTCTTCCCAAACTGCTGCAGGCAGAGCAGAACTCACAAATTACTGAACACAAGTCTCATCTGTCTTGCTTTTATAGTGTTTGTGCAAAAACCATAATGAACCATTATAGTTAGTTTTGAAGCATCCTGTTGTTTTCTCCTGCCAGTATGTCATTTATCCCAATTTAGCAAGAGGGTAAGGGTTTTTTTTTTTTTTTTTTTGTCATTTCCCTTGCTTTTCACAGTCTATTGTTAGACGGATGTAGCATTTTGTGGGAATGCAATTACCTCTCCTCCTGCTGTCACAGCTGGCATAAGCAAGACCTTTTTTTTCCCCAGGAAACTGCACATTAGTATGTCTGTGCTGGCTCTATCAAATAAAGTTGAAATGTAAGAGTTAACAGAAAAAAATAGAGAAATGAAGAAAAAAACAGAATCTGTGGCAGAAGTGGTGACGAGCCCTGGGTGCAAGAGTTGCTCATGACCTCTAACCTGTGTCAATTAAGGCATCAAATATTGAAACTAAGTACTTTTAATGAGCCTTCCGACAACAGTACATGATATAAACTGACTGTGGAAAAAAATTAACAATGCGATGAGGTCTGTGCACAGTAGCGTCACAGGCCTGCTTGCCATTAGGTCCCTATTACCCTTGGTTCCAGGTGTAATGGCAGCGCCTTCATCCCCTGGGTTACTGCCACTGAACAGAGTCAATACGTGGCGGCCTGTACTTTTACTGCTTTTTCTACCATAACTATTTTCCCATCTGAAATATGTGAACCAAAGTGAGTCTACTGCAGCAAGGACTCCAAGTTTCACTCCAAAGTCCAAAAGTCATATGCATTTGACTCTTTATGAGCCATAAAATTCTCCCTATTCTCCATTTTTAGATCAGTTGTTCACACAAATCCACTTGATTCTGGCTGTACTGGGGAGTTTGAACATTTTTGCTTGTTCAAGCTGAGTTGTTATCATATTTTGGATTGATTTTATAAAATAAACCCAGCAGACCTGTGCTAAAGGTGTAACACTGTCAGAAATGTGCTCAGCAAGGAAAAACATTTTGATTGAGGGTTGACTATTACAGGAGCATATCTATGTTGCCAGGGATCTAGGTTTCCAGGGTCCTGTGTTTCCCAAAGTCCTACATTCCCAAGGTCCTATGTTCCCAAGGTCCAATGTTCCCAAGGTCCAATGTTCCCAAGGTCCTCTGTTCCCAAGGCCCTATTTTCCCAAGGTCCTCTGTTCCTTGGGTCCCATGTTTCCAAAAGTCCTATATTCCCAGGGTTCTAAGTTCACAGGGGCCCACATTCTCAATGACTCCACCATTACAAGCAGAGCTAACTTAGGTTAGCTAGACAAAGACAGATAGATAGGTCGATCGATAGATTTTTTTTGACGATTAGTAGAATAGTTAACAGTGGTCTACTTTAGTCAAAAGTAACCTAGCTCAACTGTTAATTGCATTACATGTCTCTGTTTTGGGGTAGTTTTCCCACCAGCTCTATTTATTTCCTGAGGTCTTTTCCCTAGAAAGATGCCAATATGTTGTCATGTTTGTTTTTCTATTTGGTAATTTTGAAGTTGTATATTAATTAAGAACATGTTGTTTAAAAAGGCCCTGCATCTTTTTATCTCTTTTTCATCTTTATCTCTTTTTTATTCCTATTTTTCTCTCTCTGTAATTGGGTGCCCCCCTATGGAAAGATTGCACAGCTAGCATTCACATATATTGCCTGTGCCTACAGCTGGCTTTAATCAAGGCAGTTTTAAAGTGTAATGATTATACAGCACAGAGGTTGTAGCGTGGACATTGCTATTCTGCTGCTGCAGTTTTGTTTCCAGCAAAGCAGGAGGGATGCAGCGTGGTGACCCTGGGGCGGTTACGGTCGCGATGATGATTCTGTTGTGTTTCCTTCTGCCTTCAGATTATCCAGCTGGGTGGTCCAGATCCCCCTCTGACAAGCAGGTGAAAAATGGAGGGGTGTCACCTCTCTCCTCCTCTTCTTCTTCACCTTCGTCCACTAAAAGACACAAGGACGTCAGTGCTGAGGTAATGCGAGCTACATTACTTAGTTACACCTTCTCTTAGTGCCTTAGTCATTGTGCTATATTTACATCACATTAAGGCAAGTCAGTATGCTGGAGAAGGCACGGCAGAGACAAATAAACATTTTAAGGACGTGTGTTGTTATGCGATGCTTGTTTCGGAGGTGTTTGGGAGCGTCAGAGCCCTCTGTGCTGAATACAAATTGGCGGTGCAGCTGCTTGCGATGTTAATGTTAATTGGTGTGGGTGAGATTCAAGCTGAGGCTGTCAGCACTAAGATATGATGGTGCTGTGATTTACACCCCGTTCTCTTGTGACTCATCAACACCTTACAAAAAATATGGTGTATATACACACACAAACCTTAGTATACTTACATGGCCTCTGTGAACGGATTTAAGCCCACTGAGTACCTCTGTGCATTTCTTCTTTTTCTCATGAATGTTTTTTAGCTCTGTTGTCCCTGGTTTACAGCAGAGGACAAAGGGGCGAACTTAAGTCTGGAGTTTTGTATGAACAACCTGACTGGAACAGGTTCAGAAGGACGTTGCTTGTCTACAAACACGGACAGAATAAAGCAGTGGTGTTTGGCTGATTCACCCTGCAGGGAGCTGCTGTAGCTTTTAACACTGACTGGTGGAGCCTTAAGGCTATGACTGAGTCAGAGAGAGCAGCTGAAAAAGAGAGAGAGAAAGAGAAAGAGAGTAAGAGAGAAAGAAAGAGAGAGTCAAGCGATAGGCAATGGTAGTTTTACTTAAAGCTCGAAATGTCAGTTTGAATCAGCTCAATGGTCCCAACACTAATTTTCCCAAAACAATTTGAACGACCCACTTTTATCTTCCCACAGACTTTGTAAAACAATGTGGACAGGAACAGAGAGAGATATATAGGAAGTTGAAAAGAGTGAGAGGGGGAGAGAGACAGAAAATGAAAGTATTCTCGCCTGTCAAATGGGCAGTGTAGGATATCTGGAAATCTCCTAATTAGCTCCCCTGTAGTTTGACTGCCCTTCCTGGATTATACTGAGTCACACACCATCGTACGTGTGTGTGTGTGTGTGTGTGTGTGTGTGTGTGTGTGTGTGTGTGTGTGTGTGTGTGTGTGAGTGTATGTGTCTGTGTGTCTGTCTTTTGTCTGGATGCTGTTTTTCCAATACAAAGGGAGCTAAAGCTGTCAGGGTTCCTGGCAGAAAGTGGATGGAGTTCAAATCTGATGGAAAATTTTCTTTCAACATGTTAAAACTTCTTCCTTAAAGTGAAAGAAAAAACATATTCTTGCACAGTGGGACAAGCAGTAACATCTTTGTGACAAGAAGCAACAGAGTTTATGAAACATGCAATCTTGGAGGGTAACAGTCATCTTGATCATGATCTTATTTATGGTAATTTTACCAAGGTATCACGGTTAATTTTATAATCAGAGATGCACTTGTCGGTTTTCTGTGCAATATATGCGTGATCTATCTATCAATCTCTCTATGTATGTATGTATGTATCTATAGATATAGATGTAGATATTCAATTCAATTCAATTGCAATTCAATGAAACAGTTCTGCCATAAATTCTACCTCGATATTGAGTGTATACATATAGATATAGATAAATAGATACATACTGTCTTACAGTGATCAAAAATTGGATGTCCAAAAATTTTCTGCAGTTGAATGATGTCCAAAAGAATGATGTCCAAAAATTTTCTGCAGTTGAATGATTCTAAATCTGAGGTTACTATCAACAACAATGTGATTCGATTCGATTCAGTGGCAAAGTGTGGAAGAAATCCTGCTAGATTTACTAAATCCAGTATCAGGAGAGAGAGGGAGCGGAGGGGACATTACAATATTGTTATCTTATTAGGAATCTCATTTGTAAATATTGTAAATGAGAATCTATTAGCAATCCTTTAAAAATGTTTATAATGCACTTGTACAGTGAGATACTCTATGAGATTTTATGATGATAATGCTTCATATGAAGAATGCTGTAGATTTGATAACAGAAATGGTCAAATTCTTGGTGGGTGTGGAGGAACATTTTGATGGGACCTTTTATGCTTGAAGCTGCAGGTGGCATCGCTCACTCCTCCAAAGTGACTGCAAGACGTCTCTGGATGTGCGTTGGGAGGCTAATGGAGCTGCCTGTGTTTCACTGCTGCACAACAGTTGTGGAAAACATAAAACCTTCCCATCTGTCTTGTAAAGCCCAAACTCAGGCCTCATCATGTAGCCACACCTTACACCTTAAACAGTAAATTCACATCCCTGATTTGCATTCATGGGGCGAAGCCATTCATGCAAAAGCAAGACAGCAAAAGATGACAAACGAGAGATCTGTGATTAACATATAAAAAATGCACAGCTAGCATTAATAGTAAAATTCCAATGTAGTGGCGTGTTTAAGAGGTTGATGCTTCCACTGTGTTTATTTAGCCCACTTCAGAGGACAGTAGAGCCCTTCACGCCCATACAGCTGATTGACTTAATCAATGAGATTACAGGATGCAGGCACCTCTTAGTCTGCATTACCAGACAGGCTGCATTACTCACTAACAGACTGCCTGCTGGGATAAAGTGGTTGTATCTCACAGTGTGCATTTAGATATATTGCTGTGTGTGTGTGTGTGTGTGTGTGTGTGTGTGTCTAAGAGAGAGAGTGTGAGAGGGAGAAAGAGATAGAGCATAAGTTCTTAAGCATGTGCGTACGCATGTATGTGTAGGCACATGTGTCTATGCATGCGTGTGTGTGTGTGTGTGTGTGTGTGTGTCTTGGGCTGGTGGCTAGGGTAATGTAGGCAGTGAAATATGCTGATGGTCCATTTCCACCCCCCATTTTTCCTCCCTCTGCCCCTCTACTGCACATTTATCTTTCTCTCTCTCTCTCTCTCTCTCTCTCTCTCATAATGAGCTCCATCAATCGGAACAGAGATGTCCTGGGTGAAGTATTGACGTTTTGACGTTTTGCCTTTCTCTGCTTTTTCCGTTCTCTCTGTATCCTTCTTTCCATGATCCCTCTTTCCGTGTATTCATCTGTCTCCTTCTGTCCGTCTCTTTATGCTGCTCACTTCAAAGATGCTTTACAAGATGCTCTGCAAGGTTGCCAAAGGAGCTGTAAAATATATATCTAAGAGCCAGCACATCAAAATATCATGAAAGGAATTTGGCCACTATTGTTTTTTTAATGTCTCCATCCACAGTGTCTCTCTTTACGAATATTTTCATATTTAGGTAAGGACTTTCATTTTATTTTTCTTCTTCTGATTGAACATGATTGTTGGCCCAGTGGTGCTTCAGCAATGTATGTGAGAGGAGTCTGTTCCTCTAATTACACTTTGCAGTATTTCTTTTTCAGTGTGTTCATACGCACACTAGTTGCGTGGCCTGTCAGCTCGACCTTTGGTGTGTGTCGACTTCTTACAAAAGCCCTCACTCCCTCATAGGAAGTCATTTCTGTAGCCATGGAGACAGACTCTCACAGTCTTAAACACCCAGGGTGAGCCAAATGACTCTCTGGTACCGGTAGTGTTTTTCCCCACTACGATTGTCATCTGATTGTTTTAGGTTTACATCTGTGAACATCACTGAACCCCAACGAGGAAACACTGGCAGCAGATGGATCCATTTTATCAGTAGACCATAGGCTTTCACCACAAAACCTCTCCCAGAATTGCAGTATAATCACAATATACAGGTGCAATACAATCAGCCTTTCAGCCTTTTTCCACTTTTTTGTGTGACACCTTCCCTCATGACCTTTAAATGACATTATGTGCAAACCACATGACTGAAGCATCTCTCTGAGTGCTCTGCTAGTGTGTGATATGTCTCTGTGTTTCAGCATCTACATCAAAGGCATTATATAGTCGTGATTTATAATGTTTGCATTTGTTGCCGCTGAACTAATACATCATAAATTGCGTTTGCATGAGAATTCAGATCATAGACCAACACATGCCTTGACCCACATACACGCACATGCATATATGAGTGTACAGCCTATATGAATGTGTGTGTGTGTGTGTGTGTGTGTGTGTGTGAGAGAGAGAGAGAGAGAGAGAGAGAGAGAGAGAGAGAGAGAGAGATTGTGATGATATTGGTGCTCCTCATGGTTGTGTAACCCTTCAGCAGAACTCTTGTGATTCACATGCAAATACCATCAGGTATAATCACTGTCACGAATGGCTAATCTGAGGCAGGAAAGGCACTTGTGTGTGTGTGTGTGTGTGTGTGTGTGTGGGTGCGAGAGAGAGAGAGAGAGAGAGAGAGAGAGAGAGAGAGAGAGAAATAGACAGAGAGGCAGTTATTAAACAATGTGACAAGATATTTCAAATATATATATATACATATGTGTGTGTGTGTGTGTGTACATATAGTTTGTGTTTTTGTTTGTCTTTTTTAATTTCCATGTCTTGCATGTCTTGTATGTTTTATGCAGTTAAAAGAGGTCCAGGTCCTCCATAAATAAAGGCTCTTCTAATCTAATATGCTCTGTTTCAGCCTCATGGGAGAAGCTAGTATTGAGTGGCAGCATTAAGAAAGGACTCAAATATATCAGGGACCTGTTTTTCAGTTCTGTTGAATTACGTTCATAGCCTGTTTTTGATAAAATGCAAGCATTTTCTGCTGCCAGCGTCTTAAGACCAGGAGTTCATTATGAATCTTAAAGGCTTTGCAATTCCAACAACCCTGAGCAGTCTCCTCTTCAGCACACACTCCTCTCCCACTGTCCTCTTGTCCTCTCTGCCTCTCCACGCTCTGCATCACAGTGACAGGCGGTTTATTCCTCTTGAATTCCCTTACCATCTCTGATTGACACCACGTCATTTATTCACTCCATGGGCCCGGGCCCTCTTCTCCCTCAGCAATTAATTTCTGATTAGCATAAATGCAGTGCCAGCCAACTGAGACACAAAAACAGCATTCACTAGGTCTTCGTGTTGACTGAGATGCCTCTCAGTCATTTACTCCTAATCAAAATTAAGTGATGTCTTTTGGAACACCTTACCTGTGCTACCATAACTTAACGGGCTTGGTTAAATTGAAACTTCAGTATAGTCCTGATTTTTTCCTGCATAACCTTTCAGTTAATGTAACTTCTGGACCACTTTTTTGTTTTTATTTTTCATTTTTTACCTTGGATATCAATTTTTAACGTTAATTTAGGGAGAAATACCTCATTGGTTTACGAGTGGCATGGCTCAGGAGGTAGAGAGGTCGTCTGGTAATCAGAGAGCTCCTGGTTTGATCCCCAGCTCCTCCAGAGAGCGTGTCGAAGTGAAGTAAGACACTGACCCCTCCTGATGGGCAGCTTGGCACCTGGCATGTGTGAGTGGGTGAATGTGAGGCAGACACTGTGGAGCACTTTGAGTGGTCAGCAGAGATGTTATAGAAATGCAGTCCATTCACCATTCGGTTTATGAGTTATATCTCATAAGCTGTTGCTGGACTCCACACAGCAATAAAGTGGGCATTGTTAGCGTGTTTTACAGCCCCGCTCTGAACTTGCCCTTGGTAAAACAAACTGAGAGGACTGTTCACCCTCACTGCTCTGAGTCTCTGTGATTTCTCATTGTGGAGGACAGAGGCTGTAAAGAGCAGCTGCACAAAAGCCTGGTGCAACCTTTAACCATGCAGTGAATATCAGTGAGGGGGAGAGACGACTGACAGGGGGAGAAAGTGGTGTAAAGTAACAGCATTTACACCTTCATACCTCCTGCAGAGCCAGAGCAAAGTGGTAGGAGAGAGGGAGGAAGAGAGTGAAAATGAAGTCATGTGTATGTGTGTGCATGACATCTTTCTCGGTTCAGCGTCTCAGATTGACTGTCTGCCTCCAGTTTCTCCACATCGCCACTCTCCTCTCTCTCCTGCATCTTCACTTTCATCTCTCCCGCTGCACTGTTTTCCTTTCACAGCTGGGGGGCGCCACATAACAAGCATACACACATTGGGATCATTTATATACACAGTTACAGTTCAGTCTTTATACGCTGACCTGGCTCTCACAGCTCCCATTCATGTTGTCTGGCTAGATCCTTACAGAAAATACTGGGTCAAAATTGTGAAACCTGTAAATTTGTCTTCAATAATGAATGTTAAAAAAGGAAGCTTCAGATGAGCAGCCACTCACAAACCCACGCTTTAGGCACCAAAATGGAAAATACATAAATTGCAGTACAGATTGGTTCTCAAAATCAGGTCTGCAGGCCCTCAGATAAATGAACAATTGTAGAAATTCGCTAAGGTTTTATGTATGCAAATGAGAAAATGCAGAACGGAATTCGATTTCACTTTTACTTCCTCTTACTTTCAAACCATTTTGCAGATGGCTTGAGCTGTTTTAACCCATTGAAACCTGAGTTTCACTTGATTTCTTTGAGAAACATGGGGAAAAAGACTTTCAGCAAATTATCAAAAAGAACCAGAAACAGAACCATAAATAAATAAACAAACAAACATAAAACATTAACATTAACCATTAGCCCCAAACAACAACCCAGAGAATGAGCAAATGAATTACTAAAAAAAAGGTACAAGGAAATTATATCTATAATTACTAGAATTCCCTATTAAAATTAAACCACAAAACTGTAAAAAACAGCATAAATTTCGCACAAAATGACTGAAAACTGTAAATTATGAAAAAATAACCAAACTATTACAATAATATAAAATAAATAAATACATTATCAATAAATAAGTACATTTGTGAATTTTGAGGGTAAAGTAAAACCTTTCAAAATCAGCCCACCCTCGGGCTCATGGGCTTCAAAGGGTTAATCAAGATAAATCATTAGGCTGATGGCTCACTGTCTGTTTTAAATCACTGCTGTGTGTCTCGCTGCAGTCACATGACTCCAACAACTTGGGATGCTGATATGCGTGGCTGGCAGGGGGAGGCCGTTGCTCCACAGCAGACTGTAAACAGAGAATTGTCAGAGGAGGGGAGGACATCAGGGCGATGCTGCCTGTCACTCAGCGGAGAGAGCAAAGGCAGAAAAACATCTTTAATGACATTTCGGAGACCGTTAGGTGTTGGCACGGCAGCTGTCTGTTGTAAAAGGCGCTGGAGTGTTACAGGAAGACTTGAAAGCACACAGCGATGTCTTCAGAGTTTACTTAATTGTCCCATCATTCAGTTGCTCTTTTGGTTTTCATTCTCCGGGTAGCTTAATGAGATTGCCACTGCCAACATACAGCACACTGCTATCTGTTGTGTCAGTGCAGTGAATTATACGATCCCCCATGTCAAAAAGAAAAAGGGTGTATTGTGTTAAATCATTTCACCCTAATTTTAGCAACACAATTACACATAGCACACAGCAAAGTGAACCTTGCTGCAAAAAAAAAAAAAAAAAAAAAAAAATGACTGCGATATCCCTTGAATGTTAAGTTTGTGTAGTGAAGGTGAATTCACTCAATTCCCATGGCTTCTAAAAGGACAAGAAAGTTTGTCCCTCTACCCGATTATGTGTAATGTAATATTGATGCACAAATCCACTGGGAGTTGTACAAAATGATGGACGAGGTGGTAAAAACAGTAGCAAGGATGATTCTGTGGGAATAATGGTACATTTTCTGCCTTTGCTCTTCAGTATACAAAACGTTTATTTGGGTGTAAAAATTCACTAGGAGTTTGCAAACTTGATGTGTTCCAATTTGGAAAATATCCATTTTTTTTTAAGTTTGGTAAAAAATTGCATTTGCAAATCTTCATTACAGTGCCCATAGCACAGCTATATCCTGTATGAATAAGTGGTATTCTCCTTTAAGAGATGAAGCAGTGCGAGGCATTGAACTGTACGATACAACAGAGTGAATAGGGAGCAGGTGTGTTCTATGTGCGAGCTGCGTTCAGTAGGACAGCGTTTTTAAATATTCATATGGGGCTCATTATACAGGACAGATTGTATGTACTGTAGAGTGAGCAGCCAATTCAGCCATACTCACTGCAAGTTTCCATCATTTCCCGTCATTTTTTCCATCCCGGTCTCAGCTCTGTGTTCAAACTCAAGCCAGTGCTTTCTATGTGACAAAGATAATTCAAACGTTGTTAAGATACTTTTGGACAATTAGTGAGCCAAAGGCAATTTTCTGATTATAGTATTACCGTGCTAAACAGCACATTATGTAACCTTGATTTGCCTGGGAGGGTTACACATATGTACGCACACACACTCCCACACACTGGCACATTGCAGCTGTTGTCTTGTGCTGTTTGCCACCATGCAGCTCCATCAGAACAGAGTGAGGGTTCAGTGCTTTGCTGAAGTCAGGTAGTTTTGGGTGGCACGCAGAGCAGGAACCCTTCCCTCTACAGTCACCCAGAGGTCAAGGAGAATACATGGTAAATACATACAGTGACTGTGAAAGATGGTTATTGATTTATCTCATTCTTTTTAATGAAATTAACATGATATGTGTTTTTTTTCCCAGAAGAAAAGCTCAAGTACAGTTTGCTTCACATGAAGAATAACCACAGCCAAATTTTAAAAAGTAAATTGACTTCTTAGGTACTTACTAGTATCAGTAAAAATTGTGTAACATAAAATTGCCTGTACTTCACCAGATATCAGCTTTGCCATAAAAGTGTGAATGTTTTTGTAAAGACTAAGGCCACCCTCCTGCTCAGCTCCCACATCTGATTAGTGTCACAATGTTTGGGTGAATTCTCCAGTTATGATATGAGCTAACAGTAGCCTTCAGCTAGGAACAGATGTCATCTGGTGGTACCCAACCTTCACTAAGTGTTTTGGATGTTAACTATGAAACTCTTGAAACTTGGTGGGCAGAAAGTGGTGGTCAAAACACTGCCCATCTTCTCCTGACTGTTTGTTTCTTGCTCCTTTTGTCCAAGCCCAGAGCTGACAACTGTCTCCTTGCTGATTTGGCTGGAAAACCATCAGCCGATTGTCACAGGGAGCAACCATGCCTGCCATCCCTCGTCCTTGAACTCCTGAAATAAGGGCTGGTACTTCAAAGTCTTTCTCTTGTGGGCTTCTTCACATCCCTCCTTCCACGGCACTGTCAGCTAAAGCAGAATTATCTTCCAGTCTTGGGTTGACTACAATACAATGTCACTGGGAACTGCAGCCCCCTTCCCACGTCAGTCCTCATCTCCCAGGACCTGGCAGTTTGCAGCCGTTTGGGCTTTGGGCTTTTGATTGAGCGAGGCCTGGCTCCCTCCTTGATGGAGGTGACGGTCTTCTTCAAGTCTGTGCCGTCTGGCCTCTTCTTACATCCCTCTCCTGTTCTAGTGTGTCAGCAAGGGACAAGAGCACCTTTTCAGTGTCCCCTTTTGGCCACTGAGCTTGCAGTGCAGCTCCTCTCTCAGCCCCTGTATGTACAGATGTGATGGTGAAGGAGGGGTGTGGACACAGATTGCAAGAGAAAGGAAAGCATGGTAAAAGCTTTCAACATGCATTTGTATTGCATGTCTTTTTCTTACCAGATTAGCAGGATCCTTGTCTGGCTTGACGATGTCCCTCCACATCTCTTCAAAAAAAAAAAAAAAAAAAAAAAAATTGCTCTTCATTCTTGCTTTTTATTGCATTAATATGTGCTCACCTCTTCCTGAGGATGCTGCTGCTGTGAGCCACCAGCCAGCTGCTCCTGTCCTTTAGGATCAGAGACACCACTCTGCCTCTGGTGGACCATCCAGAGGATGAAGAGCTTCTTCTGCTGGATAAAACCACAGGACAACTTTACGCACAACAAGATAGATGGATCCCTCCATATTGGTGCAGGATTTTAGCTCCCAGTAGGAGAGTTTGCATGCAGCGAACATTATTACAGCTCATTTACAGAAATTACAGCTCCACTGTTTTCTTAAAAACGTACCTTATGATGGTTGTGTATTTGAAACCAGTTACTTTTTGTTAAAATAGCTTTAATACTCCACAATCTGTTTTAAACTGTTCATAATAACTTAGAATTTGATTATTAGAATTTCACCCCTAGTATTTATTAAATTTTATCTAGTTTTTGGAGATGAGCTGATGTTATCCACTTTGCCTAGCTTTCAGATTTTTGAAGTGAGAACAGATTCTTCCTCCTGTCAGCTGGGCATCTTCTTAATACCTGAGTGAATCTGTAGAGAAAGGCCCCCAAATCAGCTTCTTCCCACTCCATTTTTCATGTGAAACCCTCCTCTTGTTGAGCTTTAATATTGCCTCTTGTGTTCATTTTTAATATATCATGGACTTTTGGAAGCGCCCAGTTAAGTGCCATAACATTTCAGACGAAGCATCAAACAGAATAATGTTGATGTTTGTTATCTGAAAACAAACCATAAAGCATTGATAATTTGTGAATACCCTTTCCTCCAATCCACTTCCCTGAAATGAGACTCATGAGAGACATGTGCCCGTATTGATCACACAACACACACACACACACACTTCATTATACCCCCATTATGCTATACACACATTCACAGCACCACTATAGAATCACACCAAATCAGTACAACATTGCATAAACATACTAATACACACATACAAATATGCACAACACATGCCAACATACACACTGCTGTAAAAACACACATAACTAACTCTGCATGTATCTGTGTCAAAACTGTGTCAACATACATTATTTACTTTGTATGGAGCAACATCATAACTTATTATTGTAACTGCACTGAAATTAATACCTTAGGTCATTTTAAGTAATTCAGTAGTGATTTCAGTGACTTGCCTATGATAAGTCCTTCATAGTTTTATTCTTACCATGTATTTATGGTTCATACTGTAGCACTTAGGCATATTGTAAAAAGATGAATTGCCTGTGCTGCGGTCACTTCCCCTTCAGATTTTCCCAGCATGCCTGGCATCCTTACACATCAACCATCTGGTGCCAAACCTGCCTCTAACTACTGACTCTGTTCTCTGGCCTTGAAGCTACAATTATCAGATTTCTTACACCGGTAGTGTCAGCACTGATCTTACTATGAAGTTTGCTCAGTGAGTAACCGTCTCCTCATCAGTGCACACACATAAACAACCTTACACACGCACACACAAACACACACACACACACACACACACACACACACACTCGCCATGCTGTGTTCAGTGAGAGTGGTCCTCGACCTCCTGCTGTGTGTGAGCACATGCAGCTTTTCATCTCTGTCTTCATAAGCGCTCTCACTTAGCTCTTCCCTGAGGCCCGCCCACCTCGTTAAATATTCACGAGGAGAAAGCTTTTAGAAAAAAAAGCCCCTTAGTTCCTCTTCTCTCTGATGGTGCCCACTGCACACCCTCGCCAACATGCAATACACACACACACACACACACACATACACACATAAATACGCTCATGAAAATACGTCTTCCTAGTTTCGGCATGAAATGCATTCCTACTGAGCGACATGGGGTCAGTAAAGTGAGACAATGTGGGAAAGAAAATGCTTTGAAGAACATGAGAGAGATGCAAGAATGCAGTGAATCAGCCACATACACCTCTGCCCAGCTGCGCATGCACACACACACACACACACACACACACACACACACACACACACACACACACACACACACACACTCAAGTATGTGAAAACCAAAAAACATGCCCCAACATATGCACACCCAAACGGGTACACACCTCAGTTTTACTTCACTACATCACAGAAATAAATGAAAAAAATATTTATGTATGTGATGACAACCAGGGTGGTTATCTGGAGGAGACATAATCTAAACACTGTAGTTCATCTTCTAAGCGACTGGTTACCATGACGATGAATGAGGAATTACCAGTCCAACCTGGATCCATCTGGTGGGAGCGGATTATATCAGTGGATTATGATGGAGTTGACTTAAATCTTCCATCTTCCTTTGTTTCCTCCTCTGTCCCACTCAAATCTCAGCCCAAGCTGTCATCCTTTATGGATTATTTTTGTGCTAAGTCATGTGTTTTTAGACTTCATCACATCGTGACACAAAATGTTTGTCACTTTCACATGAATGTAGAGTCAGTGTTTGCTTTTCATGTTGTACCTACGTTTTCAAAACTTGCCACCTTTGAGGAGGGAGTTTGATTCATGAAGATGTGTAGAACAAATGTGTTGTGTGTCTGTGTAAAACCAAATTGAGTTCACAGTCAATGGCTCACAGTCAAATTCAGCACTATGGTACTGAGAGACTTTGATTCTTTGCCTAAGCCGAGACATTGTTTTGAGGACCATGAGGTGCATCAGACTGGGACTGAACTGACATATATAGTTTGTGTGTGTATTCCATATGTATGTAATGTATTGTATGTATCCATTAAACACCAGTTTGTCCAATCCCATTCAGTCATGCGTGTCTACAGCTGATCAGGCTTCTGAGAATAAAGGCAGGTCATGGGACATGAGAGAGATTAGAACACACACACACACACACGCACACATCCACTCACACAAACACATACATACACACACACACACACACACACATCCACGCACGCACACTCAAAAACAATACGTATATTTGTGTGCATGCACATGGACTCATGCAGCCAGACGTGCAAAGGCGAGTTAATGCTCATAACCCATCAAACAGAAATGAGGTGACTTTGCTAAATGAAAGTGACTACACAGTGATGATGTTGCTAATGGTTGCTCTAAGCCACTGGATTGAAAGAAGAATCTGAGGGTTTGATTCCCTGATGTGGACGTGGCTGGACAGGCCGTGTACAGGCTCATCTTGTCTCCACTGGTGTGTAACAGTGAAGAGAGGCTTTGATGTTGCACTACAAACCAGTGAACTTTTCTCACATCCTTTTGGTAAGAGAAAAAGCCTCGCAAAGCAGAGGTCTGAAACAAACTCCACATATACATGTGGGTGGAACCACACACTCATGAGCAGCATGTTTTGCGAACAGCATCATCCAGCTAAACCTGTATGTGAAGCACGTAGCTCACAGCAGTCTTCAAAATAAGAGCCTTTCTTGAGTGTGTGGTCAAACCATACATACTGTATGTGGTGTGTCTTTTTTTGCTTTGAGAATCACCTCGCAGTCCCCCACTACTTCACTATTGTGCATGCTGTGCACAAACCCTGTTTTAACATCATAACCAGCTATTTTTTTTTATTAATGGTATAATAACTATAAACAAATAAGACCATCACTGAGAAGACTGGCAGCCTCTATCAGCCATTATACTGCAGTGAAATCTGTTGTATTGCTTTATAGCTCAAAAAAAGAATGAAGGACCTCCCAGCATCAAAGGAGCTACACTTTCATAGTTTCTAGCAGAAGGAGAAACAAGAGAAAGAGTGATGACAAAATCACCTCCAACAGCTTTATCCTCTTTAGTAAAATGAAACACAAGACAAACAAAACACGCAGAGTGACACCAGGAAGCCGGAGGATGATAGTTTTGTCTTTGTGACAGGAAGCAGCAGGGTTTAAAATGCTACATATGGCACCTTTAATGTTCCCATGGACTACTGATGAATTTTTGCCAGGTCTTTAAAGCACACTGCTGCACTATGTTTGAGTGCAGTTTGTAAGAGCAGTAACAGAGAGAAGCAGCAACTTAATTTCTAGTATCTAATTATCTAATTATCATAATACTGAACTTACTTCTGCAATAACAGCAGAGCTTTTTGTAGAATTTACAGGTGAGGAAGTGTTGGTTCTCATAGACAAGAGCTTGTTGATAGCCTGATCTGATCTCCTTTTCTTTTTCCCTCTGAAATGTGGATTCACCCCTGGCCACATCCATTCACACTTCACACTGTGTTTACTTCAAGCCTCGTTTTCTCATTTGGTTATTAACATGACAAGGGGACACTTGAAGGCTATTTTTTTCTTGCGATAGAGTCTTGAAGCTAAGAGTGCTACATAGTGAATCTCTTTCCCTGATAATGGGATTGAACCAGGACCCCTCTGATCACCAGATGACCCGTTCTACATCCCACAAGTAGCTACAAACGTGAGTCAAATAAAAGTCAAATAAAAATAAAAATCAAGGTGACTCGCTTTAAAGACTGAGCTCCTCTCAAAAGTCTCAGATGAATACAAGTTGTTGAAAATAACTTCATAATCCGAGTCACACCTATGTGAGGTCAGCTTCCTGCTGTGAGCATTTCACCGTCCAAACGACAAAAGGAAAATGGCTTTTTCAAAATATTCCTGTCATGTTTTCTAAAACTTCCATTTTTGGTTACCAAAAACGCCATTTTCATGTGGACATGTGGTCATAGCCTTAACCTTCATCTTCTACAGCAGAGCTGCTCAGTGCACAGCAGTGTCAGACTGAGGTTGTACCGGGCCGCTCTCAGGTGTGAATGTATGGAAGTGGATGAAGGTGACGCCGGTCATTGCTGGAGAACAGCAAGCATCAGCATGCTCAGCTGACTTTCCATGGATAAATAGAGGGTAAAGAGGAAAACAGAAAAGTCAGATAGAGAAAATAAATAATGGCCCTGCCCTCTGTCCTTTTAAAACAAATGCACACATGTGCAAAATGTAAATGCAGTGAAGCCACATGGAAGCCATGTAGGCCACATGAAGGCACACGTCCTTATCCTTCAGTGTGCACACTGAAGGATAAGGACGTGTGGAGCAGCTGCTCCCAGCTCCCAGTCCAGAGTAGCCTCCATAGTGGTAATTAAATCGACTGTACCATGGTATCATCTGGAGGGGGGTGGAGGGGTGAGAGGATGGGAGGGACAAATGGAGTAGAGTAAGTGAAGGAGGGCTGGAGAATAGAGGGTGAAGTGGTGGGAGGAGGAGGAGGAGGGATCAGATGTGGGACGGGCTGTGATGTAGCACGATGTGTATGTGAGGTGGGCGGGGCTTAGTGAAAGAGGGAGGGATGGACGGATGGAGGGATAGAGGGGATTGTAAGCATCGCTGTTAATCTGCCTGTCAGAAGTGCAGCAGCTGCATTCTCCAGCTTTCTCTCTTTCTGCCCATCTCTGTCTTCTCTCCTCTCCTCCGCACCTCTCTGTCTTTCTGCTCCATCCTCTTGCCCTCAATGTCTCTCACCCTCTCCCTCTCGCTCTGTCACCTTCCCCTCCTCTGTCTCCGTCACTCGCTGTAGTAGAAGCCCGGTGCCGGGACTCAGTCAGGGTTTCCCTCTCGTGTCTGTCTCGCTCCCTCTTTCTTTCTTTCTCTCTCTCTCTGGATGGTGGACATGAAATCCAGCAGGACGCCCAGCAAGCCGGCAGTGGCTACGTGCCAGCCCAGCAGCGTGAGTGTGTCCAGGTTTGGGATAGAGAGGTTACTGTGTGTGTCTGTGTGCATGTGTATATGTGTGTGTGTGTGTGTGTGTGTGTGTGTGTGTGTGTGTGTGTGGTGATACTGGTGTCCTCCATGGTTTAGAACGCAGTGCTTAGCCAGATAGTTTGTGTTTGCAAGGTGGTGAATGTGAGAGGTAAGTTGTTTTATGTGTTTATGTGGTGTGTGTGTGTGTGTGTGTGCGTGCGTGTGGGTGGGTGGGGGGAGAGTGTGTGATAGGCATGGGGGACAGATGGTGGGAACAGACTACACAGTTACAACTTATCATAAACTTCCTGGACCACAACAGGGAGAGGAAATGCACACACAGTTAAGATAAGTGTGTGTGTGTGTACACATGTGCGTGTGTGTGTGTGTGTGTGTGAGAGAGAGAGAGAGAGAGAGAGAGAGCAAGTGAAGGAAGTCTGTGTTTATGGCACACTGAGGTTGGCAGACAGAAAACGGGAAAAAATTTAGCTATTCTTGGAAACTTGTATTGTTTAGGAGATGAAAAGTCACGCAACACATACAAGAAACTTAATTTGGCTCAGTGACCGAGCTCGTCCTCTGAGCCGTGCACCATTTGACTGTTTGACTTTGTGTTTTATACCGCACACACTCTTACATAAGCTCAGTGAAGATAAAGAAATAACCTTGCCTGACACTAATTGTTAAAGGAACTGAATTTCAGTATTCAGATTATATCAGTGTGTTTTTTATGCGCAATCTCCTAAATCGAGGTGCCTTTCTTTTTTAACGTTCTCAGTTAATTATAGCCAGCGTGACAAAATGTGAACCCTACATTTATGCAACAAGAGGAATAAGGGAATTTTCTTTGAGAGTGATTTGCATGGGCAGACATTAGAGTTTTGATTTAAATTGCATTGGGTCTTTCATTAAAAATGGAACTGCAAAACTGTAGTTCTGTAAGGGTGAGTTTATGAACGAGTGGCGGCGTGTGTACGTGTGTTTTCTAAGTGAGAATCCACATAAACAGAAGAGTGTGAGATGCATGTTTTCCAGGAGTAATAGTTAGTTGTTCAATACACTATTCTCTCCATATTTTAATCATAGTGGATCTGTTGCGGCTGAACATGCACACAGCAGGAATTTCCAAACTTATCAATAACCTACATACATTTTGTTTTCCATGAGCTGAGCACCCAGAGCAATATTACTTTAGTTTTTGTTTAGTTTATTTACAAATCTAAATTAATGAATTTAAGAACCCCAGGGGTCCAGAGTGTACAACCCAACAGAAAAACAGATGACTAACAAAGAGGCGTAGTTCAACTGGATGAGAGAAACTAAATGAGAGTAAAGCTCAGTTTAACAGTGTATATATGTGTTAAAAGAGACATAGGGAAAATGAGTCAGAAACAAAGAATATGTGTGTGTCATCATCAGATGGTCTGTCTGTCTAAATTTGTAATTCCTGAGTGTGGATTGTGTAATTCATCTAAGTATTCCACCTGAGGCCCTTTATGTCCCGTGGGGAGCTGACAGCGAGGAACGTGGAGTCAGGGCTTATCCGACTGTCTGATGATTTAACCAGGAACTTCCAAGGAAATGCAAAGGAAAATAAACTTTGCAAGGGATTTACAAGTGCTAGTATGGTTTATGTTAGATGGATAAGATGTTTAGATGACAGAGAGGTGTCTGACATCTAATCCAACGAACCCCTCCTGTAAAGAGGGAATCTTGAGCAGACCGATACGGAAGTGGCATTACACTGTGTGAGGTGCAACTTCATCCGGCTACAACTGTGTCTGACTTTGCTTTTGATACTTAGAGACATCGGCTGTTTATTGCAGACAAGGTGAAGGTACGGTCGCTGTTCCGACTTCAGCAAAACAAAATGTATAGTTTCCAGAGCATGACGGATATTTACCTTGCAGTGAATCTTGTTTCTGCTCTCGGGTGACTTCATTCCAGTTTGCGCTTTCAGCTAAGATAAGGGAACAATGCGGCGTGTCGTAGTTGAGTAAACATTCCTGAAACTCTGTTCGCGCAGCAGGGAGCAGTGAGCTGGTTTAAATGAGCCATCATGCTCATGTGATGCGGTTGCTGGCTATGTGAATGAACGTTTATTGATCACACCAAACAGAGCGCTGTTTGTCTATTAGCAGAGGACAACAGACGTCCTTGAATGAAACTTTGCCTGCAGTTTGGGGTCTGGAGTGGAGCAGCAGTTCAAAATGTCACATTGAACAAACTCTCTTTGTTTTCTGTGGTCAGAGAAAAAACACCCCACACAACTGGTTTCTTAAAACAGGTATTCTGTTATTTGTCATTAGTGATGTATCCAAGTATGTTCTATTGATTTTGCCTTGAATGATTTCCTGTTATAGTCTTTGCCACCCCATCAGTATCAGAATGATCCGCTAAATGCACTGTGAGGTACAGGGAGGAGTGGGAGCGTTAAAGCAGCTCCAGGCTTGGCTCTGTGGCGTATGAAATATTCAGCTGTATCAGGCAGTGCTGTAACTGCTGGGCGGCCAGACCAGATAGCTGAGAGAGCTGGGAGCAGATAAGAGAGCTGGAGGCTGAGATGTTCCACTCACTTGGTAGAGTAGCAGCCTGCCAGGGTGGCTTGACCTTGGGGAACTTGCTTGCGTGCTCAAACATTCAGAGATTGAAGTGGTCTGTGTCAGGGTTTCCCCTGCCAGTCTCCTGATGAGGGAGCCTAACATGCCACTGTTCATTTGTATGTACGGACTCACAAAATGTAAAACCCAGGAGGAAATGATGACAACGTGCCATGCAGGTGAAATGGGCTGTAATACAATGCCTTTCTCCTTGAATATATAAAAACATTAAAGAGAAAACATTAAGAGAAGTCACCCAAAGTCGCTCAAAAGCTCATTTTCAAAGTCATCTTGCATCAGATAACAGATGAAACAGCAGCAGCAGGAGAGACTGGGCTCTAGCTAGTAATACAACAGCGAGCACTGAAGATAATGCAACAGGTAATCACACTCACTCAATAATCACATAATACAGCACATGAATAACTAAGTAAATAAATACAGTAAGATGTTGTGCCTGTCGGAGTTCACGTTCCTTGCCGAGGATGAACCTGGGGCAGAAGCTGGTGTCACTTCAAGAACACACAGGCATTTTTATATCCACAGAACTTGACTGGGGCAGAACAGAGTCTTTACACTTTACAGCCTGACTAACATGCATCGTCACTGTACCAACTACCCAAAAGTGCCATCTTACTCTATACTAGATAAATTACCTCAGCAAACAGTCTCATGCTCCGGCGGCACATGTTGATTTCTCAGTGTTGACAGAAGTTGACAAGTGTTGATCGGAGAGTTGTTTGTCTGCTCGCAGAGTTGATGTGGCTCAGAGGCAGCCTTTCAAAACTATCAAGTGCTGAAAAGTGACAGCAATTTTTTCTGAACAGTGAAGTTTTGCCATACTTCTGAGACCCTAGGCCTGTTTGATTTCTCTACACCAAACATGGTCACACCCTTACACCTTCTAATTAAGTGTCTCTGGTTGAGTTGACTTTGGTTTGATTATATTCAAGACTTTTTTTTTTTGGAGTCCTGAGTGGTGATTTCTTTGGAGCAAAATTTCCAGGGTCCAAGTGTTGATTTCTCAGTGACAGCTATTTAGAGCTGACAAGTGTTAATTGATGAGTTGTTTGTCTACTCAAAGAGCTGATATGTCTCAGGGATGGCTGCACAACACAAACTGAGGGATTTAAATTAACTCTGAGAGGTGTGAACGCACACTGACACTGGCATCATGTTGATTTTTACCGTCAGAATGAAATTAACACCTGCAGTTTGTCTGTGAGGTGGTTTGTGGTGTGAGTTTCAGACTTAGCCATGTCAGACATCTTGCTCTTCCGTCTTTCCTGTTACTCTCACTTTACCCTGTCTAATGCTTGTGCTTAAGTGTGGAAAATTTTGATTAGAAAGTATAATATCTGGATAAGTATGATCGATGTGATTAGAATCATTTTTCTCCCTAAGATGTCGCTATCTCTGATGTTAATGCTACACTGAGAGAGGAAAATCAACTCTGAGAGTGAGATAGCCAAAAAATATAGGACAGAGGGAAGCTTTCTTCTCAGTCCCCTCTATGCTTTGGGGCCTGGCTGTGCTTCCTTACATTATGCATTAGGAACAATAAGTGTATGGCTCCCTTTCGCCTCAGCTGCTGCTGATGGAGAATCCAAACACATTAGCCTGTTAGCTGCAGAGTGCTGGGAGGCTGGACAGGGACAAGCAGGATGATCACAGGAATCTCAGCAAGCTCACAGCACTGCTTCAGCTAAACAGAGCAGCTGTGCTGTGCCAACACCAACTAATACTGATGTTTGATCCTGATCAGCTTTTGTCTGCTCGTTGTGAAGTCAAATCCTCATAAGTCTTGATCTCTTGTCTCTAAAAGAATAGTAAACCCTATTTAAAAGTAAACAGGGATTTTCATATATAGTATTATCTAGAATTATCCTCTAGTACAATCCTCATCATCCACCAAGATTTCAAAGTTTCTGGAAGTTAATAACAGTAATAAAACAGAATTTAGGGGCTGCATTTTCTACAGTAATCCACTCCAGGAGGGTTGGATGGTTTCCTTCCAACAATTTTGTCTGGACTCTGGTAAGACCAACCAACTGTCCAGAAAAATGAAAATATCCTGCTTTTCCAAGCTAACATTGCCGTAGAGCTCACTTGCTAAAAACTTCCACTTTGGAGGCTTGTAGTAGAAAAGTTGGTGAGCAAGTCCATGACTGATGCCACTGCTCACTAAGTAGGATGACCATATTTTCAAACCCCCAAACCAGGAACATGTATGCATGTGCATGTGTGTGCAAATCCACCAAAACATAGTTGAAAACTGTATAATAACACTCGTAAACACAAAACACCAGCAGATGCCTTTTCTAAATAAATCACTAGTAATTTGTCAGTGTGTACAGGCACAGGCTGCCGGCTAAATGGCTGACTGTGACACGTTCCCTGCCAGGTAATCTGTGTTTAACATGACACTGCCGACTTTGTAGCGTCAAAAGCAGAGGCCAGTTTTCTCCTGGCACCATTAGATTCAGCCGAAAACACTGATGATTTTTGGTATATAATATTTGTATGTTAGGTTCACACTGCAAAAACTCAAAATCTTACCAAGATTATTTGTCTTATTTCAAGTCAAAAATGTCTTATTACTAGTCAAAATATCTCATTACACTTAAAATAAGACATGATCACCTCAGAAGTAACTTGTTTTTAGACAATTGTCTCTTGTTTCAAGTGAAAATTTGCTTGAAACAAGTGAAAATTTGCTTGTTTCATTGGCAAAATTTGTTTCTCGTTTCTAGCTAATTTTCACTTATTTCAAGTGAATTTTCACTTTTTCCACTGGCAAATTTTGCCAATGAAACAAGCAAATTTTCACTTGAAACAAGTAAAAATTGTGTAAAAACAAGTTACTTCTGAGGTGATCATGTCTTATTTTAAGTTTAATGAGATATTTTGACTATAAATAAGACATTTTTGACTTGAAATAAGACAAATAATCTTGGTAGGATTTTGCGTTTTTGCAGTGCAAATGGCGGGCGTGGATAGTGGACAAACCTGGACACTCCCAGGCCAACTGGGATGTCTGGTCATCATACAATAAAGCTCCGTGTTAGACTGAAGCACTTTGCTAGCTCTCACCTTGCCCCATACAATGTTAGACAGGTAAAATAATCTTCAGTAAAATGGTGGATTTCTCTCTAGGAACAGCAGAAACTCAACATGTTGTGCTAAAGAGCAGTTACCACTGTTTGCTGACCCTGGAGGAGGATAACAGGTGCAGCTGAAGAGTCAGTCAAACAGGGGCAGGAGGAATAAAATCGGAGGTCATGTTCTGATTGGATTGCTCAGGAGACTCTGGAGAAGTCAACCAACAGGCCTCTCTCTGCATGGAAAGGATGTCAGATTCTTGCAGTTTTGTGTTTTCCACACTTTCCTTTTTCATTTGAGGATGGCTGTTTGATGACATGAGTTTATCCAGATATTCCTTTATGCTTTACCAGGTTTTATCTGAAGTTTGGAGGGCAGTGACCGAGAGGCCGCTCTGCCCTGTTCCTCTGGTCAGCGGGTTAATTTCACGCTCCAGCTGAGAATGTACAGCATAGTAAATAGGCAAAGGAGCCGACAGAGGAGGGACAACGATAGAAGGAAGGGAGGTTAGAGAAAGAAGACATTTACCTTTTCTCAAGCGCAGGTGATAACACTATTGACCTCCAGCTTTCCATGATTTCATGTCCTCCAGGCAGACATTAGTCTTCATGAGTTACAAGTGACAGTCAGAGTCAGAAGTGTTTGGGGAGGGAGATAAAGTTGGGTCTTTTTTGATCGATCTATCCACGGTTCAGGATGGATTTAACGTCAAAGGTGAGAGTGAGGGCAGTGAAGCGTCTTTTAGCTTTTGGCCTCAGTGTTGAACCATGTTAAGACAATACCTCACTGTTTTGTGATGAAGAATGGAGTGAAGTGATGATTTTGGCACAGCTCTTCATCAGCTTAGGAGGCGCTTTTGATGAATGGATGACTGGCGGCTGTGAATGCAACTCGCTGGGCTTTTGGGGTCCCCCAGGAACAGGGACAGGCCAGCCCCTCTTTATATTCACTGTCATCTGATCTCTGATGTTTTATCTACCTGTACATTTTGTGTGTAACTCAAATTATGTGCCAGCGCAGTAAGGCAATAACTCAGATAAAGTTAAGGAATCTGAAAAAAATGCCTTTGAAATTTCAGCACAAGATGAAAGCACACGTTGAAATGCATTGTTTCACAGCGAGAGTATTTCTCATTTTGCTGATTCATGCCTCATTCAACCTCCGAAAACAACATAAAAACAGTGCCACAATCAAGTCCCACTGGTCCGTGCATTATATCTGCCCACATCTATGTACACCCCTGCATTGTTTTGCAGCATGAGCCCACATTCAGCATTACTGATGGCTGCTGTGTGTGTGTACCAGCAGGGGCAGCAGCAGGGCCAGACCAGCAGCCCGGAGGCTCTGGATCCCAGCGACGAGACCACAGACACGGAGGACAACGAGGAGGAGGACCTGGGAGTCCTGGATGACCAGCGCAGCATCATCCTGCACCTCCTGTCCCAGCTCAAACTGGGCATGGACCTCACACGGGTAAGAGCCTGAAACTGCCTGATGCATGTTGTCGATGGTTTCAACAGGTGCAGCAGGCTGATGCTAGTCAAAGCATTATTCTTTCCCCGGAGGAGCCTGGTTGAATACCCTGTGAATATCTGCCCTGTGGACACTGACACTCCTCCCGGCTCTAAAGATGCTGCTATACAGCATGTGCTCTGATCTCCCTGAATTCGTGTTTATTATAATAAAAATGTGAGGTTGTGACAAACGTCTGACATTCAGATGAGAACTGGGCTCCATATTCAACAAGCAGCTAAATGTACTGAAAACGTCTTACTCCATCAGCCATAACCAAATCCCCTTCACTTGAAATATATGATAATAAACACTGATGATAATAGACAGTTTAAGTGAGCGGACCTTTGTGTTTGATTTGTGCATGCCTTGATAAAATTTTCTTTTGAAGCCAATCAGTATCTGAAGACGTAGGAGCTGATTTGATATCATCAAGTCATCAAGTCTTTAAGCAATCACCCTAATAAACTAATGACAGCTGCCTTCAAGGTCACAGTCATACAGTCACAGTGCACGGATGCTACACATGACGGTGACATACTCTCCAGCTGCCACTCAATTTGGGCTCTGCCTGACACTGATATAACGCATGGCATGACTAAACTTGAGATATTTTTAAACTGAAGCAGGCAAAGGAGCAACCAAATCAACACTGGCTCCGAAACGCATAGTTTTGGAGGAGGTTGTGTTGCATCCAAATCATTGAAAAAAAAAAAACGATGCAAGCAAGATGCGACCTTTGAGTGAAAGCCTTCCTCTGTTCTTCTTTATTAGATAGTGCAGAATTGTGGGAGACAGGAAATACGAGATATTCCCTACATGATACCTGACAAAGGTCAAGATTCAAATTTAATATTGCAAATGGATGGACTGTGCCTGAGCCCAGAGAGCCATCAGGATGTCCCATCACACAGCTTTTATCTCCACTGCTGATGGCTGAGAGATGAGAACCAGGCAATGCTGACTCTAACACACTATCTGGCTAACTTTTGAAGGAGAGACATTATTTATTCAGTGGTCCCGCTTCCCCAACCTCCATCTGTCCAATCTGTCTTTTTTTTTTCCCTCCCTGCACCACCATCACACCTGGAATATGTCATGTATAGCAAATAATGAAAACATGTTAGAGAACATTTCATGCAATCAAATAGAGAATGGGCACACACACTGCTGGAGCCTGGAACTGAGAGAGGAGAGTCGCACTCATTAAAACATATGGTTGTGTGAAATTTGCCCATAATCCACTCTGGGACCTAGTGAATACTTTAAGAAACCACAGTCTGGAAGTTTTCTAAGTTGGTTTCGTAAATGGTTTCTACACAGTGGTCTCTTTTTCTGTCTCGTCCTTGTTTATGTGTCTGGGTCTCATGCTCTCATAAAATGTCATGCCGTACATACCACATGGGGTAATACACAGGCTTTATATTGTTTGTTATTTTCAGGAGTCTTGTTTTTCAGTGGTATTTTTACTCTGTATATCTCCTTCTCTCTGTTTCTTTCATGTCTTCCTCCATTTCTTCCCTCTCTCTGGCATTAGTGTTCATCAGCAGTCAGACCGCTCGTGCTCAGGTGATGGTGGTGGCTGTTTAATACCCCATGTGCTGTCAGACCAGTGAGCCCAGTCTGATTACTGATGGACCAGTGCTCTAGTTAACAGGGCTGATGTGCTGATCGAAGCGCAGGAAGAGCAGGGGGAGTTTCACCTTGAACACCTGAGACCCTGTAGTGGTTTCCACAACAGGCTCTCATGCAGACTGGGCAGGCAGATTGCACAGAGGCTGGGAGTATTCTTGGTATTCAGCTCTCTGTTCTATGTAATGTAATTATTTATCCTCTCGTTTCGACATAGACATCCATCTGTCCATCCATACATTTGTTCCTGTCCTCTCGGTGTGAGAGGGATCAATGCTGTGGCTCTGACCCTCTGGCGTGGCTCCAGTGAAAGGCCTAATGTGTCTGTGAGGAGGCAGCGGATGGACAGTCCTGTTGCATAACAGGTGTTGAGTTTATATAACCTGATGACCAATAGTTGGTTTTGTAATTCTCTTACTTATTCTGGGTTTTGACAGAAATTGTCAATGATGGTTTTCTGTGTTGTGTTGTTCTGTTGTTTTACATGCACTTTGAACTCAGAAAGTTCTGCTCTATTCTGCCCTGGTCTACTGTATTTGTATTCTATTTATTTTGCATATTGCTTTTATTTATTTGCTTTGTCTTGGATTTAATTTTCTAGTCTACTGTATTCTGTATGACTTGGTTTAGCTCTATTCTGCTCTACTCTAGTCTAATCTATTTGGTATGGCTTGGATCTGTTCTGTTCTTTTTAGTATAGCTCAGTTGTATTGTGTTCTATTGTGTTCTATTCTTCTTGTGTTCCACTGTAAATATGAAGACTGACTGATGAGCGATGTGGTAGACTTTGTTTTGCCTCTCTCATGTCACTCCTGATGGCTCCACTCTGATAAAAGCATGAGGCCAGAGAACAGAATCAGGGCTTCCATCAACATTCATACTACAACAGCCTGTCAGTCGCTTTAACAGAAAGCACACACACACACACATACACACACACACACACACACACACGGGGCTTGTATCATCGTTTCCCATCACTCTGCTGTGACAGTGCTGTGGCTGTGTCGTTCCCACTCAGGAACAAACAACAACAAAACACACACAAACCTACACCTGTGCATACACACATAATCACATGTATGACTCACACCAATACACTGCATTGCACACTTTTATTATTTTTATTATTAGTTTATTTGGCAGGGACTATGCACAACACAATAGTTGAGCCAGAGTTAGCTAAGTTGCTCATTTACATCTGTAGTTCCTTAGCAGGAAGAATTAAATCAAAAACGAGCAAACTGTACAGAAAAGTGTACAGTTTGTTGTTTTGTTTCAGCATGAGTGTAAATAACTGTGTCATCTGCACACATCTGGATGTGGACCTCTGGCTAGATCAAAGGAAGATTATTAATGTACAAACGAAATCAAACTGGTCCAAGGACAGTTCCCTGTGGAACTCCAACTGTGTAAGTAGAAAAAGACAAGTACCTGTCATTTATTCTAGGACACAGCTTCCTTGTACTCGAGTATGGCTCCATCCATGTTAATGCCTCAGCAGAAAAACTGAAGGTTGACAATTAAAAGAACATTATGATTAAGCGTATCAAAGAAAATTTAAAATCAGGGAAAATGGCACTGACAACTCCACTTGCCAATCAAGACTGGATTTAAAATTTGTTCAATAAAGTAACAGATAGCTGCCTCTGTGGAATGATGTTTCCTAAATCCAAACTGCATGGGATGTAGTGGGAAATGACCATGGTTTAGCGGTGATACTAGCTGGTTGCAAATGACTCTTTTGATGACTTCAGGAGTAACAGGGGGAGAATGCTAATAAGTCTATAATTTGCTACCCTGGTTGGGTCTCCAGCCTTGAAAAAGGAGCTAGGATTGCTGATTTCTATGCACTGGGAAAGAGGCTCTGTTTTATTAACGAGTTAACAAGGTGGGTGTTAATAGTGAAGAGGATACTCTAGTGTTTCTTTATTAATGCAGAATCACAGTTAAAAACATCTTTGGTCTTGGAGTTTTTCAATTGGCTCAGGTTTTTAGTTACTCTGACACCCTGACAACAGGGCGATTATCATTTGATGGAGTGATGACTTGTATCTTGCGCCAGGTCTTGAACCAAGTCTATAAAATAATGATTAAACACAGAAGCAGCTTGACGTTTGTCTTGAATTATTATTATATTCCCTGTACCTGTAAATCAAAGCCTTTATCTCCTTTGATACTATCTTTCTTTATTAGCCTGTTGGTTTTGCAGAGTGCAGGTCAGTGCAGGTGTTTTCTCCCCTCAGGCTGGCAGAGGGAGAGGATGGACAGATGGATGGATAGAAGGATGAAGATAATGATGTTTGTCAGACAAGAGATGAGGAGAGGGAGCACTCACTATTGGACTATTGATCTACTGTTGGCTGTTAGCCAGCACACACACACACACACACACACACACACACACACGTATTTATAAACAGCAGCAGATGTCAGACAGCCCTCCATCTGAGTCTGAGTTACCATGATGGGACTGTATCGATTTATCAAGGATTGTTTGGGAGTTGAGATGTATGTGCATGCGTGTGTGAGTGTGTAAGTGTATGTGTGTGTGTGTGTGTGTGTGTGTGTGTGTGTGTGTGTGTGTGTGCGTTTATCAGATCTTTACTTACACTAATCATTACTTATCAAACATCCCACAGAGGCTTGATATCGACATTGCTCTCTATTTTCTCCTACTTCCCTCTATCCCTGTTTCCCTCTCCCCTCATCTCTTCAAAGTCCCTGTTTTTATCTTCACATCCACAATACTCATACTCCACATACTACTCATCACAATAGGGCATCAAGGTGCAGGCCTGTAGCTCCCTCAGCTCCCCAGTCTTAGTACTGTATTCGTTCAGCATTGTTTACTAAATGTTTAAAGCACCAGCACATGAAGGCAAACATAATTCTCATGATTTAGGAGAATGAACTGTGTTTCAGTGTCATTTTCTATAGCTGTACTCTGTGAGAACAATACATTGACACTTGGCTGTATAATATTTACTATATAACTGATCTCCTGTCAGAGGGATTCTGTTGGCCTAAAAAGTCTGAGGCAAAACATCCTCCCTGATTTTTTTTTTTTTTTTTTTTTTTTTGGAATGGGGCCCCTAGCCTGCATGGGACAGCAAGCAGCAGTCACTACTCAGTTGGGATAGGCTCCATTTTTTTTGGATTGGTTCTCATTTTTGAATTTGCAACACAACTTGCCTGCCATTACGTCTTAACCTGCTATGCTAACAACTACAATTAGGATTGTGATTCATTAGTTTCAAATTGGTGGTAAACAGCTAGTACTGGATGCTAGTTTGAGAGCACAGCGGCCTCATTATCTGACCAAAAGGGCCTCTCCAGACTCTAGAGTTAGTCTCCAGAGTCTGGTGTTAGCTAGGGCAGGAAGCCTCAAATCTCAAATGCAAATGTCAAGCACGGCAGAAGAACACTTCTTGTTAAAAGTCAAGTCTGCGTAAAGGTCATGTATTACACAGGTATATTTTAATTCTCGTTGAATGTCTGTCCTTCACTCAGGTGGTGCTCCCTACCTTCATCCTGGAGAAGCGTTCCCTGCTGGAGATGTACGCCAACTTCATGGCCCACCCCGACATGTTCCTCTCTATCACCACTGGCTCCACACCTGAGGAGCGGATCGTCCGCTTCGTCGAGTACTACCTGACCGCCTTCCACGAGGGCCGGAAGGGAGCCGTGGCCAAGAAGCCCTACAACCCCATCCTGGGCGAGAACTTCCGATGTTCCTGGTACGTGCCTCGGGACCGTGTCCGACCACTCAGGACTAACAACTCGACCGGTCCCAACTCTGTCAACTCAGCGCCTGCAACTTCTGCCACCCTTGGGTCCTCACAGAAGGGGACGGACGGTAGTGGCGGGGGAGGTAACTCAGAGTGCTATCGCGTTCGGTTCGTGGCGGAGCAGGTGTCCCACCACCCGCCTGTCTCGGGCTTCTACTGCGAGTGCAAAGAGAAGAGGATGTGCGTCAACACTCATGTCTGGACCAAGAGCAAGTTCATGGGCATGTCTGTGGGAGTCTCCATGGTTGGAGAAGGTGAGTAGGCATGTCGTTTGAAGCTCTTTAAGGTACAGAAATACTTCTTAAAGCACCGCAGGTTCTAAAGTTCAAGTCAAAGTCAAAAGACCGCGTGCTTGTTGTCAGAGTTGCTAACACCCATTAGATTACTTCAGACGTTTCCTCCCATGGTCCAACCAAGAATGTGCAGGTTTCACTCCAACTAATAGCTGCTAATTTCATTAATTAGCACTTCAGCCAGGGAATCCTGTAGACTGTTTGTCCTCCATGGTGACATGATTGGAGTCCACTGGATCATTTCACCACATCAAAATGATCCTCCACTCTGCCAGAACCAAAGCCTGCTTGTTTGTAAGGGGTTTTCCTTATAGAGGCATTCTGTCTTTGCATGTTCTTTTTAAATGCACAAAGTAAAATTTCATTGAACTGAGGACCACTTAGTGGACAAAAAACATGGAATAAGCATGAAATTTGATGGCTAAGTCTATTTGGTGCTTATCCTCATTGTCTACATTGTTATCAATTGCACCTAACTCCCTGACAAATAACACGCTTATTCCACACTTGTCATCAGTTGCGATGAAACAATCAACCCTCAGTTTTGCATAGTGCACCTTTAAGTTATTTCCTGTGCAAAAGGTATATTTGCACAGGGCTGATTATCAGAGGGCAGATTGTGTCTTTATAAAATAATTTGGTATTAGGATGTCATAATTGGAAAATGCACACAGGTCACTTTAAACCACATTTCTGTACTGAATGAATCTACAAAGACCTGAAGACCTGTCGGTGTTGTCTTTAATTACTGATGTGCTAAACATGACTCACAACGTGCTGATTCATCACGGCCGGTGGTGTAATTAAATGGTTTTCAGTTGCATTGAAGGCTTTAAACAGTATGTTTAATCCTAAGTAATCACATCAAGATTGAGTCTAGTGCTTAACTGCCTGGCACACATCCAATGAATGGGCCAGTGTTTCAAAATGTGAGTAATCTGTGTTATTTAAAACAGTGTTTGGTGAAGCAAGACTTATTCTCCAAACCCTTTACACTCAATTCAATGAATTCATTGTATAGTAGTGCACAGAAAAGATGATGGTGGTAATTTCAAAACTCATTCTTTGTGTTTCTTGTGTGAGTGCGCGGCTTTGGAACTGAATATTGCAGCAGTACAGTATTGCTATTCAATATAACAATAACAAAATATTGTGTTAAAATAGAAAATAACTTTAAAAATTTATAAATATTGAATAGTAGTCATTCACAAAATGTGCAAGTGATAAACTTCCCTCTTTTAACCTAAGTTAAAAGCATATTCAAAGTACCAAATCTCCTATAATAGGCTTACAAGAGGCCTTAAATAGTAGAGACCCTTTCACTAATCCTGTCCAACATACCTAGCATTTTATAATATTGTCAGTAATATGATAATCCCTTGCACTGTGGAAGGAACGATCAATTTCATGTTTTACTTAAAGATGAGTTATGCTGATTTCATAAACCTACAAACCATGAAATCTATAATTTTCAGTGTAGCAGTCCAGGCTTTTTATTGATTGTTGAAAACTTTGCACTTTGAATGTGTATTTTAAGGCTGATGTTTGACAGCAGCATTAGCATTCTGTCTGTGCCCATGGCCGTACCAGCAATATGGCTGTTCAGCTATTGTTGCAGTCCCACATGTCTCTATCTCAGGGACACATTGCTAACTGATGCACATATCGCTGTTTGACAGTCTGCAGCTGTTTGCCGAGTGAGCTCATTGTGTGCGTGTGAGTGGGTAAATTTTATTAGAAACATAACATAATGTTACACATGCTGGCTCTCTTTTGTCCTGCTGATATTTGGGTAGTAACAGGGAGTATTTGATATTTTACACTTGTGATTATCAACGGTGGAGGCCCAGGTTGTAAGGCAGAGGGAGGGAGGTGTAGTAAAGTGTAGTAGAAGTATATCTGCTGCATGTGTGTGTACGTGTGTGTATGTGAGCAGAGAACGCCGGGCGAGTGTGGTAGCCTTAGCCGTGGGCTAATTAAGCCTAGCTGTAATTAGGCCAGCATTAAGCATTAATTAGCAGTGAGCCTGAGCACTCCTCACCCCCATGGGTGCTGGTAGAGAACAATATGTTAATGCAAACAACTGAGAGTCTCATATGGAGTGTGTGTGAGTGTGTGGTGTGTGTGTGTGTGTGTGTGCCTGTGATGTAGTATCCCTCCCTTGGAGTAAACAGTGGGTCACAGTCGCTGGTGAATAAACTTAATTTGGTAATGCGATAGCAGCCTGATAAAGTATTTCTGTATGATAAAATACAGTCTGGGCAATTTGATTTAGACATTCACACACATGCTTTTGCTTATTTCTAATTTTATAATTGAGTGATGGACATCGTGTTATGCATGAAGACTTGGACACAATAATAAGTTTAGAGAGCACAAGACAATATAGTTGATGAATAACATCACAGACTACCTTTAATCTGCCTCTGTTGCATTTGAAAGAGCAGACAGCAGTGATGAACCGTTATTCAGTGATGAATGTTTGGCTTCTGTGTTGTGGCGTCAAAATGATCTCAGTAGTACCAAGACACTCTCAGGATCGCCAGCTGTTTGGTTGGAGGAAAGCAAAGTCGTCATAGCAGGAATAATTAGTTTTTATCATCCATGTTGTCACGGTCCTGGATGGCAGATTTTTTCTCTTGGCAAAGTCAAACCGGAGCCCCTGAATGGCCTCTGTGTTTTCTGATGACACAATTGTTAACTGGTCCTACTTGACATAATTGACTTAATTCGTCTGTCTGGCTAAATAAAACTTAAACAAATAAAAATAACGATAAACAAGACTTTACACTTCATCATTTGCTTTGCCATTTTGAATGAAACAGAATCCTCCTTTGGGTGTCAAATCACAATGAACTCATATAAAGATACAGTAGTTAAATCTGATTTTTTGACCAATTTATGACACAGATTATATTTTTCCAGAGCACTGTGAACACCAAAAACATGTAGAATCTCATCTTATCTCAGCAGTGTGATCCAGTCAGATCAGAGTTCATTTACCTGACGCTCCATACGATCACTGTCGTAGCAGTAAACAGCAAAAAAAAAAAAAAGAGTGGGGGGGTTTTGCAGCAAAGATGGAAGTCTCATCTGACTTCAGCTGCAAATATTTCTCACAGCTGCACCAGGCAAATTTGCTGAGGATCTCTTGACGTGAAAACGTTTTAAACTCACCTGTCAAAAAAGTGGGATAAGCATGTCATTTGCTGGTTGAGTCTTGGTAGTTGAGTTCTCATCATCAGACTGGCTTCCTGATAAATGACATGCTTATTCCAGATTTTTATCTGCAATTTTGCGTCATGCATCTTTAAAAATGCGCCATCACATCATTTTCACCAGCCTCCATGATTTGCTGTTTCCCAAAAATCACATCATATATTTTTCGGCATTTCTTCACACAAGTCATTTTGCCTTTGAAGGCTTTTGATATCAATGACAGATATGGGTCACTATACGACATAAATGAGACCAAGTAAGACAAACAAAAAAAGGGATCTGGGCAAAAAATTGCAATTGAGCATCAAGGCCTGTGATGTGAACGTAGCCTTTGTCCCAGGTGAAGCTGTCAGTGCATTTCTGTTGTCTCACAAAACTTCCCAGTTCCTTGAAAAGGCACAGTTTATATCTGTATTAGCCTGGATAAATATGCTGTTAGGCCACTGTGTGGCAACGGTGAGAGTACACTTGACTGCACCATGTGCTGCTCTCTCACACACATACGCATGCTCACAAATGAACACACAAGCACAGATGTAATATAACACACACATGCACACATGAATGAACACACACATGCATAAAAGAATTTATACATACACATGTGGATACGCTCATCATAGGAAATAAATGCTTAAGTTGCTGACAGTGCACATTTCGTATGTGCTTGCTGCAGTACACCGCTGGCTCCTTCAGAGGGACGGCAGAGAGAGCAATGTGTGTGCACGTTAGTGGGCATCGGTATGTGTGTGTTTGTGTGTCTGTGTGTGTGTGTGTGTACCTCCTCTCTTGTCTTGGGGAAACAGATGTGGATGTGTCAGACCTGGGCCCTTGGCAGCAGATTGGACACAGGACAGCTGTCCGTTATATAACTGCCTGGGAGCGGGGGAGGTCCTCATTTAGGGAAACGAGGCAGACAAAATTAAAGTGAAAATTACAATCAGAAACAAAATCGATATCAGAATGACGATTAAATCACAATCAACATCAAGAATCCCATTGTGGTTCGGTATATTTGCACATTCATAACATGTGCTGGAAGTGTGTGACACTCAGTTTGATGTGACCACATGTGGCATTTTAGTGTCCATAGATTGTTACTGCACCCATCTGTCTTATTTCACAGGAAATGTTCTGGATAGTTTATGGCACAAAGTGAGACCACATTAAACAGGCACCATTATACTTTAGAGGTAAAACCCATTTGTAGTCCAGTCGCTATTCTAACTGCACAGCGTCAACTTCATGTTGGTGTGCCTCATCAGAATCCATACTGACTGTTATCGGCTCCTGTCTGTCTTCTTGCTCTCCAAAACAAACGCATGTGCATCCTGCAAGCCCAGTCCCTGTCGACGAGGGGGACTCGGCACGGAAGCTGCATACAAATTGACTTCAAGCTTCATTCTGACTTGTCCTCAAACAACTTCAGACTCAGCTCGGACTGTATCACTCACGAATGATGAGTGTCTGTAAAGGAGCGGCAGTGTTGCATTGGATCAGATATTTGACGGCTCTTTCTGATTAGATTGACACAAACACTGTAGCAGCACCTTGTGTGGTTGTATTTGGGTTACAATGACTTTTATTGTGATATTTTTCCTCCTCCAGGGCAGTATAACGCATGACGTGATTTCATGTACTTGTGGCTCTCTTGTGACTCTCACATGCGAAGCATATTTAATCTCTGCAGCAGTGGTTACTATGCAGCTGTACCTGGGATGTAATGTAATTTCAGATGAAAAACGCATGTTAAGGGCTGATCATGTGATACAGAAACAGCCAACATGTTTTTTTTTGTTTTTTTTGTTTTTTTTTGCTCTGGTAGCAGGATACCTGTCTTTATCTCTGTCTACCCAGTGTTGGGTTTGTCTTGTGTCAGTCCACACTGTCCTCTCTCTCTCAGGTGTCCTGTACCTGCTGGAGCACGATGAGGAGTATGTGTTCACCTTGCCCTGTGCCTACGCCCGCTCCATCCTCACGGTGCCCTGGGTGGAGCTGGGAGGAAAGGTCACCATCAGCTGTGCCAAGAGTGGCTACTCCGCCACCGTCACCTTCCACACCAAGCCTTTCTACGGGGGAAAAGTGCACAGGTTGGTGCTCTCTGTATTGTAGCAAGAGGGGAAAGAAGTTTTTTGTGTGTGTGTGTGTGTGTGTGTGTGTGTGTTTGTCTATGCAAATGTACGCGTGTTGGATCTAATAATGTCTGTATGACTTCATCACATTATGAATTTATGAGCTGTATGTTGATGCCCGAGGGCCTCCGAGTGTCTCAGCAAGACAAAACACATGCACACTGGAGTGCTGTGTTTTGAAGCACTTATTTTATTTTGTTCTCATGATTTTTTTTTTTTTTTTTTTTAGGTTTTTTATTTTAATTTTTTATTTATTTACATCGCTTTTTTTTCTTTGACTAAATCCAGGCTTTATTATTGTATGCTGCCTTTCTTCTTTCTTTGTTACTTTTCTTCTTTTTTGTTGCTCCAGATGTCTTGGCCAGATCTCTCTTGAGAAAGAGATTCTCAATGGGCGATAGCAGTCCTCTTGTGATTTCTCTTCAACAGGCATGATAATATCTGTCTGTCAGATTGGGTGAATAAATGTGCTCAAAATTTCCTTTGGTAGCTTGTAAGCTTGTAGCTTGGTAGCTTGTTACCCCAGTAACCTCAAATTCATATTGAAATAATGTGGAAAAACTGCTCCATGAAATTTCCACACTTTCACTGTTTTTTTCTCAGTTATAATAATTACTTGAATGTAAATTTGCTCAGTAATACCAAATATGGCCCAGCATGGTCGTTTAATGTCAGTGGGACTAACCTGCATAAATGAAGGTTAAAGATGCTATGTGCATTTTTAATGATATGTATACAATTGACAAATTAGTTTTGGTGTGATTCCTGCAAACAAAAGAGACTGTGGTTGAGACAGTTTGAGACTCTGTCTTATGCTGGTGGTATCTTTAATGCTGTATTTCTCAAATTTAACACCACATTTCCCCGAAATCCTGTTGCTTTCTGCTCCCTCCCCCCACTTGGCCTCTTGTCCTCATTGAAGAGATATGTTGGAACTGAATGTTCCAACAACCTTTTACTCATCCCTCCATCTACTATAGCGAGAAACTTTGACAGCTTTAGCTCAGTTTGTGCTGGAAGAACAGAGTCCTCTTCCTGTTTCATGCTAAAAAGCAGCAGATTTCCAGCTACATACGACCGGCTGTCACACAATGTAAACTACAGCATGCTAAACTCAACACCTTAAATAAATCAAAGAACATGGGTTCTTTGATTTCAACGTGTGGTCTCATTTTTCACACTCTGTTGAATGTTGTCTCTTAAGGAGAAAATACCTTCAGACAGTGTTATAAAAGCCAAGTTAATTTCTATCAGAGTGACAGCGGAGGTGAAGCACAACCAGACAGGAACCATCGTGTGCAAGGCCCAGGGCGAGTGGAACGGGACCTTGGAGTTCACCTACAGCAACGGGGAGACCAAGGTGATTGACACCTGCAAACTGCCAGTCATCAGGAAGAGGATCCGGCCCGTGGAGAAGCAGGGCCAGTTCGAGTCACGGTGAGGGGATTCAAGTGCTAACTTTGTGTTTCTGTCTATTACACTGTTTTGACACAAGTGTGAAAGCTTGGGCAAAGTAGCTACACTAAAAATTCACAAGTTATCATCTTTCATTAATTTGATTATCCACAGTCCACTTGAATTTTTAACATAGCCGAGAGCACTTTTTGTCAAATAGCCACTGCAGCTGATTGTGAGGTGTTGAGGTTAAACAGCAGGTCCTCGCGCTCGGGTTCCAGAGGCCAGAGAGAACAAAGAGATTAGAGGTTTTTATGCCTGATGTGAGGGAAACGTGTTCCCTGACACTGAGACAAGCCTCTTACCACAGATTAACATAGTAGCCCCAGCAGATCAGCCCTGCCAGCAAATACCACTCATTTACTTCAGGCAATATAAACTGAGAGAGAGAGAGAGAGAGAGAGAGAGAGAGAGAGAGAGAGAGAGAGAGAGAGAGAGAGAGAGAGAGAGAGAGAGAGGGAGAGAGAGAGAGCACCTACTCACATATAAGCATGGTGTTACCAACAAGTGTTTGAATGGCTTTTAACTAAGAAGTGGAAAGTTGACACTGACTTTGTTAAGTATGATTTAGCCAGTTAGACGTAATTTGTGTCCTATTAATTGTTGTCGCGACGGCATGGTGGCTCAGCAGCTAGTGCTGTCACCTCACATCAAGAACGTTCTGGTCCTTTGTGTGTGCAGTTTACATGTCCTCCCTGTGTTTGTGTGGGTTTCCTCCCACAGCTCAAAGACATGCAGGTCAGGTGGACTGGATCTAAATCGCCCATAGGTGTGAATCTGAATGTGTCAGCATGTGTTAGCACTGTAATGGCCTGGCATCCTGTCCAGGGTGTTTCCCTACTTTCTACCCAACATATGCTGGGACAGGCTCCAGCCTCCCATGACCCCGAACAGGAACAGGACAAAAAATGAATAATAGTAGTCATCTTAGTCAGAAGTGGTGCTCAGCTTGGCAGAATAGAATAGAGCTGTAGGCTGGCTGTGTGGTTATAGACACAGTCCTGTAATTTGGTGTAAAGCTCGCAGCAGCCAGTCAGCCAGAGTCCAGCAACAGTAATATGTGTCAAGGTGCCCTTGAATAAAACACTGAACCCATTCCTCATCAAGCACTGTGAGATGCTCTGGTTAAGATCATCAGCTAAATGTCTAAAATGTAAAATATGAATAAAAAGCATGAGATGGTCCAGCAGAGGAGAGGATTGGATTGGATAGCCCATAGAACAGTAAATTGTCACTCAACTACTCTCTAGCAGCCAGTGAATAATACAGTATGGCACTCAGTCACATAAACCAAAAATCACATTTCTGACAGTGCTTTAACTTTACTTCTGAGAGTGTGTGTGTGTGTGTGTCTGGGAGAGAACTGGGTGTGCTTAATTGCTCAGATGGACTGTCAGAGAGGATGAGAGCATAGTGCAGGGACCAAGTGAGTGACACTCCTCTGCCTCTGTATGCATGTGTGTGTGTGTGTGTGTGTGTGTGTGTGTGTGTGTGTGTGTGTGTGTGTGTGTGTGTGTGTGTGTGTGTGTGTGTGTGTGTGTGTGTGACAGGCACCAAGTTCAGGTAGAATTTCCTGTTGTCAGAGAAATAAGCGGCAGCATAAATAACTAAATGACTGAACAGATCCCAGATAAGAGAACTGAACACCTGTGCACACTATCTGGAACCACTGCTAGACCCTCATCAGGGAAGATGCCTGATTTTACAAGTAAGATCGTGTGGGAGTCTGTTTGCTGCTAAATCATGGAGGAATTATCATTTGAATACCACCACAATATTTACAGAGGCACAAAGATGATTTTAAGGCCAACTAAGCCTTTGATGAATAGCCAGTTAATGGTTGTTTCTTTTCACAGCTACACACAATTTGTGTAATAGCCAGTAGCCACTCAAACTGCTGCCCACCCTTCTTTTAAACGTTTTTTTTTCTCTCATATATAGCCAACCGTTACCCCGTCAGTGAATGACTGAGTTTCATTACAGCTCAAAAAAAAAAGAAAAAAAAAAAGGAAAAAGAAAATATAAATCATGCATGTACCCCCTCTGAGGGGCTGTGTATGTTGTCATTCATTGTGGGCCTCTCACATACACATATTTTCACTTTACATACCATATCCTATAGCAGTTTTTTCACTCTCTCAGAGTAGCTATATACTCTATCTTCACATTTCACAAATATATATTTCTAACTGTGACATTCATATATATTCATGCATGAAAAAGGATTAATTCATGCATGTAAAACTTCATGAATTATCAGGAATATGCAAGAGTAACAGAGCAATTCATCATTTAACGCTAGAACTGTTTTATTTCAATCATCATGATCTCTGAGTTAAGCATGGTCATCCTCTACATAGTAGACTGCAGGTCAATGGACAAACCTAAAAACTGATCAATCACATAGCACATGGATTCTGTTTAAATCCAAGTACCATAGTCATCATTAACTCAGCTTTAGCCTCCTCTCATGATTATCACAGTCATGTTTGTGGCCCCTCATTTAAAGTGGTGAATTGGTCCTTTAACACTTATGAAAGATCTGTTAATAATAATAACTAACTCTGAAATGGCATGAATTAAGTGTTAGTTTCTTATGAGTTAATCATGCTTATGTCCCCTCAAATAAAGTTAATTGAACAGCTTTACCATCTATTATGTCATCCAGTATTTAGAAATATTAAAAACACTTACCTGTTGTGCCAAATTAAATCAGAATTTCAGTCCAGAATTTATTTGCATGACTTATTTGACAGATTTTGGTAGAGACACCCACATTTATGAATTAGAAAGAGTACCTATATGTATAAGACACAAAGACAGAGTGGAGTAAATGCTGCAGGAGGTAAGAAGAAACACTGACATGCTGTGGTTACGTCATGTTAAAACTGAGGCTGCGGCTGTGGGGGAATCATATATTTAAAACACCGTCTGATAGGCTGATTTAAGTTCTGATGAAGTAATTATCACCTCTATCAGCATTACAGGATGTTGGTACACCTGCCATCTCCCTCACTCTCCCATCTGGACTCTTCACAGAGAGACACACTCAGGTTCCCTTTCCTCCCTCTCACCTTCATCTCCTCCCTCTCTCCTTCCTATATTTCTTCGCTTTCATGTTTGCATCTGTTTGAGGTGGCTTTGTTTAAGAGGGTCTGGATCGCCTCTCCTCTCTTTTCCTCTCCTCTCCTCCTTTGCTCCAGGCCCTCAGGTCTCCCTCCTCCATCTCCATACCATGTGCTGCCGGCTGGTAATTAAGTGTTCAGCTGTTCCATAAGTCATGCAATTTTTATGTAATAAGGAGGAGAACATACACGTGTGTGATGGGAAGCGGGTGGCTGTTTGGCAACATGTACACGTGATAAATAATCTGGTCTAGTGACAGAGGAGGGAGACATTACATGTTCACTTAAGCCTCTTTGAGATCATCAATTATGGAAGGAAAGATTTGTTTCAGCTGAAAGTATTTTTGCTGCTGAAAGGGTAAAGTAAAATTTGATATTCGGAGTAAGAAGCTGTGAATGGGAAGTCACTCGTCAACATGGTATGACAGATATACACTGCGTCACCATCAATATCAACCTCTGTTCTAGTCATTTTTCATACAGTGAGGTGAATCGTAAAACAGAATAGAAAGAAATATGGACCAGCAGATCACCCCAAGGATGTCTTATGACAGAGAATCGAGGTTTAACGCCAAAGACAATCCCTGATGCAGGCTTTTGGTTGTAAGAGTTGTTGTCTCACTCCAAGGGTCCTGTGCCACTCAATACACACTTTTTGCCTAGAAGTCAAAAAGGTCTAATGAAAAAAATAATTTCACTGAACCAAGCAGATCTCTGTAATCATTCACCTCTGACATGCACTACCTCTTCTGTTCACAAATAAACATTCAGATGTAGGTAAAGATAAGTATACCAAAATCTCCATTGTAGCAAAAAAAATCAAACATGGCTGACACATCTGATACCTGGAGTTCTTTGCATTTACAGGTCCAGACAGACTTTGGTGTGAAAGCAAACAGAAAAAGTAAACAGAAAAAGTGTGAGATAGCGGGATAGGGGTCAGATCGCTGGAGAATAACCGGATTAGATAGAACAAAGTAGAACAGCTTATAAACTGTGAACAGGTTTAGTATTTTTCAGACTAGTCGTATTAAAATGTTGATACCTATCATTACGCTATAACTACACAGCCTCAGCCAGGTTTCTTACCGCTAAAGCTACAGCAGCAGTGACTTGGTGTTGTGTACAGTTATAAATGATGGGTATCAACATTTTAATAAGGTCAGAGCTGACAAATGCCACACCTCCTCTAAGGCTGATGAATGCTCCTTTTACTTTGGAGCTGCAACTGGTGTCATGTGAGTGGTATAGGACACTCAACCTGCAGTTGTCTGGTGTGAATTGCCCCAATGCAAATGACAGAGCAGAGCAAAATACTAAGTTTACCCATTTGTCTGGTGTGTAAAGGGATGTCTTGAAAGCAACTGGCAGATAAGAAGCTTTTCCGCTAAATGTGACCAACAGTTAGGTTTTTTATTTTTAAAATAATTTGCTTAAGTTCTAATTATACTTGCGTTCCTTTGCAGCTCAGTCCATTACCCACATTGATTTTTTCCCCCCTTTTAGCCAGACACCGTCCCCGCTGAAGGCTTGTGCCCATTTCTGCAAAAAGCCGTCCATGTGTCATCAGCTTAATATCCCCCATGAGGCGATTCATTCTCCAGGCAGGCGAGGCAATTCCACGAATTACCTGGTTCTAAATGTCACTGAGAACAGAAGTATTACTTAATGGACATAGGCATCAAACTGAGGGTGAGAAAGAAAAGTCAGGGGAGAGAGGGTCCATGTGTTGTAAAGTGCACAGCTCTGCCTGCTGCATGTTGGGTAAGACAAGGGACAGGAGTAAAGCGTCTCACTTCTTGCTTGATTTGGCAAGCTGTGTGGATGGAAACTAGGTTTGATGTTATTAGCTATCTCTTTATATGTGTGTGGACACAGATTAAGTGTAGTTCTGGATTAAAATGACTTTTGTATGGCGAATCTCTGTTCAAAAATGCATTAAATTAAATGTATGTATGCTTGTATGGATCTACATATGTGCATGATCAGGGATGGAGTGGAGAGTAAACACATAAACTCAGGTTAATGATTTTTTTTTCGCAGGTTTTTCTTTGCACAGCAGAATATGAATTTCTACCCCAAACAGACTTACATACTGAGCACAAACTAAACTAACAATAAAGAAGTGTAAGAAACAGTTTTCACATGACGGACACCTTAAACTATGTGGTAGGATGTTGTGTTTCCCCTGTTCCCCAAGTGTCACCATAACAAACGGGTGGTGTTGTGCTGTCGCTGTGCCCAGGTGTCTTTGGCAGCACGTCACGGCGTCACTGAAGGCAGGAAACATGGACGCCGCCACAGAACACAAACACCGTCTGGAGGAGAAGCAGCGCATCGAGGGCAAACAGAGAGCTGCCACCAAAACAGCATGGAAGCCCAAATATTTTATCAAGGAGGTGAGGAAAAGGAGGAACACACACCAGTGATGCTCACATTCTCAGTGGGATTTAAAATGATCACGATTAAAAAAAAAAAAAAATTGAAAAAAAAAAAAAATTGAAAAGAAGAATTACTACACATGATTTAAAAGAACACATGGCAACATTAAAAGTCCATGCCAGTACTAAAGATTTCACAACAATATAATCAAAATTCCTCAATTTTCAAATTTGAATTGGTTGTTTCAAATCAGCAAAACACAACAATGCTGCTGCTTTTAGGAAAACTAATGTGGATGACTTTACGGTGATGGAAAATGGGTATGAAGAAAGTTTGAAGTCTCTGAAAGTCCATTTTCATATCTTAGCGGAATGAATGGAAACCAGCGGCTGGATAAAAAGGACGAAAAATGATAATGGAGTTTTGAAATATGACTGCTTGCTATGCATTTTGAAATATTACACTAAACATGCAAAATCATTGGTGTGGTCCTTTCACAATACAGGTGCATTATTAAGTATTCCAGCCTGTCAAATTTGCACATTTTCACATAGGGTTTATCATTTATCATTTCTGATTCTAATAATTATCATGCCTATGATTTTGCCGACATATAATAGCAGGTCAGGTGTAGGGAAGTTATAGGAGAAATAGCAGGTAAGCTGATCCTAGATAGCAGCTAAGCACAGCCCCTCGGCCCTCTGTAAGCTCTGATATGCTGCCAGCAGTGCAGAGTAAACTGATGTTGGCTGATCAGTTTTTGAGATTCTGTTTCCTTTGTGTGTGTGTGTGTGTGTGTGTGTGTGTGTGTGTAGGGTGAGGGCTGGGTGTACCACAACCCTCTATGGAAAACACACTGACCAGGAGCCTTGGGTGCAGCTCTCCAGAGGGCAGCGGGGGCAGTCAGAGAGAGAGAGAGGGCGAGCCCACCTGCAGAAGAGGCCGAACGACAAAAGCAGAGGAAGAGGAGAGGAAGAGGCAGCCATTCAAGCCAGAAGGAGAGGTGCCAAAGAGTAATGGAGGGAGACGGACAAGTGAACAACAAGCTCATGGGTTCCTGTGTCCAATCAGAAACGTGTGCGCCCCCTGGTGAGCTGAGGGTGACGTTACACAAGCATGGCCATTTAGGAGATTATTCAGACGGACACAGAGAGGCTGACTAGAGTGAAACCGACCGAATATAACGGGACAGCTTTTTTTCTATGAAGTACATGTAGATCCAAATACCAGAAGAACTTGTAAACATGCTACTGCCCCTCTTACTTTTTAGTTGTTTGCACAATGTACTGAACAACAATGTTGGTCACAGAGGTTTTTTGCACAATCCACTGTATAATTTAGTGTAAACAGCAATGTATAAAGAGTCTGTATGTGTGTTTGTAAGAGTGAATGACGTTGTGACGTGTTTTGATGCTACTTTGGAAAAACAGCCCTACGCACATTTCATTGACATGCATAGAGAGCGATGCAGAATGTAGCCAGATGGATTTCATCACGGGCCAAAGCCGCCGGCCCGCTTCTGCTCTCAGTAATGAAACTCATTAAAACGTAATGTGAGATTGAACTTTTTGGAGGAAATTATATTCCACCTGAAGTCGTCCTCCATATTCATGAGGGGGAAAACGCTCCATCCTTAAACTACAAGCATTTATCATCTTAAGGTTCTTTTTCACTGTAATAATTCAATTACGAGTTTTAATCCCCGATCAAACAGAGATACTTCCTCTGGTCGAGTTAAATCACATGGGAAGGAAGCCAAAGAACAACAGCTTTTCTGGCCGGAGCTCAGTGAAAGAGACAAAGCCAAGGGTATGAAGACCGGTGCTCAAACTACTTTACTAGCCAATATGCCCGTTTCACAGCAGCCATTGTGAGATGAACAACAGGTAAACAGAGGTGTTTAATGGCATTAATCACAGCACTGCTCCATTCAGGCCTAACAGAGCCAGGGTCCTGCTGTTGTGCATGCTGGCACAATGAAATAGAACAGAGCTTTAATTAATGTCATTAGAGACACCCTGAGTTTACCCTGCTATTTCATGTCAAAATGGCTGCTGTGGAAAAAAAAAAAAAGTCAGTTAAGCTCTTCAGCTCGCCTGAAAGCCCTCCATGACAAGCGATAGGAGACTCATGAAAGAATAAAAACAAAGTTGTTACCTTTTTTTATTTTTGATTTACATTTTGATGAGTTTGTCCCTGTCATTTGGCAGTAATTTGCCAGCTTGGCACCAGCTATATGTTGTCGTCTCTGCCCACTGAGGTTTAATTCAACCAGTGGGATACCATCTGCCTCAAGGAGATGTTTGTCAAACTAAAACTCCAATCTGCTTTTACACGTGAAAATTACACAATCAGCGAGACGTGAACGCGGCACTCGCCCTGCTGATTTGACTGCAGAGGTTTAATCATGTTTTGACCTTTCATGACTTTATAATGTTTCTAGGTGTGGTATGTCAAAAACCTGCATTTTCACCAAATGGATTGCCATCTGCCTAAAGTCATGATTGATATATGTGCGCTTGTCACGTATGTGTGTGTGTGTGTGTTTGCCTTATATAAAACTGATAAGCACTGTAGTACACTTTGTAGACACAGCTGTGGTGTGGTGATCATGATCACTGTACGAGTGAGATGTGAGATATCTCAGCAGGAATATCATCTTTGTTCATCGGGTTACAATAGTAAGGTGCTTATTGGAGTTTCAGAGTGGGAAATATTGTCAGTGTACTTGATTAAAGTCCCCCGTCTCTTTTTTATGAGCCATATGTAGCTGGCTCAGTACTAAATTAAGGGATCCTTAACACAGTAATCTGTAGACCTCACGATTCTGGTCTCATAGAAACATCTCAGCATTAAAACATATTTCTTGCTCTACTTGTAATCAGTGCTAGAGATACTTCTAGTACTTAAGTGGTTTGGAAAATCCATCATGCCAGATCACACTGGAGCCAAGCTCCTCCTTCCTAAAGTCTTTAACATTTCAAATCATCTCCGATGTGAATGTTTGTAGTCATCAGTGCTGCAGTGTCATCGTGGAGCTTTGACCAACCAAATAAACAACCAAACTCGTTGTTCTGTTCACCACCGGGCCGTATAGAGAACAAACCTATGCAACACTTGACTGTAGAGGGTAGACTCCACATACTGGGGCAGGGTAATTTAACAAGATCTGTATTTGTTTAAAATAAAGATCTGTTACGATCACACCGTGGCGTCCTGGCTTCTTTTCTTGGGTGCTCGTCACAAAACAGAGAAATGTCAGCAGCTGCGCCGTCTTTCAGGCACCAGAGGACTCCTGAGGGTCGTGGAGGAATTCACTCAAGAATTCAACAGATGTAGAATTGCAGAATTGAGTGGTATGTGCTTTGGACTGATGTCAGGGGATATATGCAAGTTTGAACTTATTCTACTTAAAAATATTGATACTTGAAAGTAAACACTGAACTCATCACCTTTTTTGCCCCTCATGTTTTTCAATGAAATCAAATCAGTTTTCTCAGGTTTCAAAGCCTTTGTTTCCTGTGGTATCACTGTGTAGTTCCCACACAATAATACAGTTATATTATGTTTACAGTTCCTGTGATAGCTATATTCTTCTAAAATTCATTACAGGATTATAATAACATCGCAGCATTATAGGTGTAGTATTATAGTAGTTGATAATCACATCAATACATTAATCATCAAAAAAAAAAAAAAAAAAAAAAAAAAAAAAATCTGCCCAACAGTGTATTGGTATATTTTTGCTGCCATCTGTTGAGCAAACTGAAGCAGTACCATTTTGAAGTTGTAGCAGCAAAGACAACAAACTCACAAATAAAAAACTCCTTTGTATGAATGGACTGAAATCTGCTTTTCTGTATCTCACCACCAGAGCGCCTACTGCCCTGCCTGACGGGCAGGCTTGTATCTCATTGAGAGTTGTGTGGGTGATATGATGTCCCACAGTGTCCTTTTGTCAACAAGGGCATCTCAGTGAAGACATCGCTCCCTCCAGGGTGATAACTGCTGCCCTCCAGCCCTGAACTACAGAGACAGCCTGACAACATTTTATCACGCTCTCCCTCACATTCCTCCATCCATAACCTTAGCACATTCTCCTGTCATTTTGCCCACTGTCACAGCTGTCACAGAGATCATCTATGCCATTTACACAAAGCGTGGCATCCCATCTCCAGACCTGCAGTGACAACGGGTTGGCAGCTTCATTATGACGCTCCTATTAGAGGGCCAGCACATCACTTTTCACAAGTGCCTGTTATTGGTGCGGCATGCTCATTAAGTAAATAATTACCGTATTAATTTTGAGACGGTGCAGTAAACAAACAAATCCATCAGTGAGGAGACCTGCGACTGGTCTGTGTGCCGCTGATTACAATGTTTGCCACCGGGCCAGATTTGAGAAACCTTTTGGATCAATACTGGCACAGAACAACATAAGGATGATTTTGCTCCATTTTGCTCCACAAAGGCAGTTTATGACAGGAAGCAAGCAGGAATATAGTCTTAATTGGAGAAACACCAGCAATAACAATATCTCTGGTATGAGAGAAGTATCATGATTAATTTGACAGTGATTTATTCATGGAATTGTACATGTAGCACCCTTACGTAATGATAATGATAGGTTACTCCAAAATGTGCAAATGGGTTATTATACAGTGCAAGGCTTTTTGTTATGGGCTGTAAGAACCACAGCCCTCTTCAGTGCTGTCCCTGATCAGCATCAGCAAGCTGCACTGGTGCATCTCAACATGATGACTGCTAGTACAAAGTAATAAAAAAGAATCATTAATATTTTAAATGTACTATATCATAAAAAGTTGATGGAAAGCTGGGAGAATGAAGGATTGAGATGTAAGGAAGAGTTTCACCATCTCTTGTCTTACGCAATCAGTCTGAGTCAACTGCTACAGTTTTTTCAGTCTGCAGGCAAGTGTGTGTGTGTGTGTGTGTGTGCGTGTGTGTGTGGGGAAGCCATTTTGGTTACACAAATTTTAAAAGGCAAGCAGCATACAAAACACATTAAGGAGCAGTAAAGTAATACGTGACAGTAGAGAAAAGTGACATGCAGAGACAACTGAACAAAATTTGAAATCTTACTTCCAGTATCTGAGATATTCTGCAAAACTGACAGATGCCCAATCGTGATTAAACTACGGAAGCCGAGAGCACGTTTTACAGCGCTATTATCTGGAAATCAAAATTCACTTGGACTGTTATCTTGAAATGACAGCTCGCTTTCCCATGAGAACTGGTTCATTATCTTGTTACCTCAAGAAAACCAAATTATTGGTTTCCGTATGAACCTTTCCTGTGTCACAAGACTTTCCTTAAAGCACAGTTTCAGTGCAGCACTCCATTAAGAAGAAACGTAAGTACTCTCCAATACTGGAAGGAATAATCATAAAATCATTGTTTTCGCAAGGTTTAGTCAAGGCTGAATTCTTTCCTTCATACCAGTAAAGGAAGTGCCCGTTCAAAATGTGCCTCTTTGGAACAGAATGATGGCAGCTTTCTGGAGAAACGCTCATCCAAACAGATTTGACACAGAACTTCCTCGGGTCCTCAGCAATAAACCCGCCAAATGTGAAGTCGATCGGGTGAATGGCTGGGTGTCATCTCCTCAGATCCATGTCGGATGGCTGTCGAAATAATTAAAGGACGGACGGATGGACGGACATACAAACAGATTCTTTGCATTTTAGTTAAATTTGCTAGATTTTAGTTTTATTGGATCCATTTTACCCACAGAAAGCTCCACATTGATCACTTCAAGGCATTCTAAGGTGTGATCCATGTGGTTTTGTTGGGGGGAGTGTATGTGGTCATTTCAAATATAGACAATCATTTTCTTGGCAGCAATTAGCTAGATAGTGTATTTGTGTTGGAGTTCAGTTAATATATTTTTAGCAAGACACTTACAGTGGCACAAACAATTTAAAATATACGCACACACCAATAAAGGTGATCAGTGAGCTGAGCTGGAAGATGATTGTTGCTGCTGTAGTTTATGAGAGGAGCTCCTCGTTGTTATGCACCGCTGGCTCGCTCCCTAACCGGAGTATCTCCTTAATGACTGATTTAGTTCCGATAGTGAGGGAAGCAGCGAGACAAGGACAAGATGTCAGGAATCCACAGAATGAAAAGATCATGGTGCCTTCCCATGAATTCACTTACATTTCACATTCAGTTCATATAAACTAAGTTGCCTGAGTGGGTACCACTGTGAGGATCTGAACATGGTGTTTGGTGGTGATTCAAGTTTAGATGCATCATTACTGGAACAACTCAGAGCTTGTTTCTGAGAGCGAATGATAGCAGAGTGGTATGTGCTTTGGACTGATGTCAGGGGAAATATGCAAGTTTTAACTTATTCTACATAAATATTCATACTTGTAAGTAAACACTGAAAACACTTTTTAATTGGGCACTTAGTTGAACCCAAATACCTAGGATCCAACGACAACTTCTGTAATTAGTCAAAGTGTCAAAAATGTGAGTGCAGAAAGAAGAACTTGTTGAAGTTGTGAAAATGCAAAGGTGCAAGGTTAACTGGTGTTGCAAAAGTGTTGAAAACAACAAAATTATAACTTACAGATGCATTGTTAATATAAGCAGTGCACTATTAGACAAGACTGCAGTAGTTATGATAAAGCACATGCACGTAAAATCTGAGAAACACACTTGAAAACACTTGAAAAAAAATTATTTCAACCTCTTTATTCAAAAAGGCATGTTTCATTCTCACACCAGCATCCAGATCATTACAATTGATGGAAGAAACCTTGACTTAGAAAACCCAAAAATGAAATAAAATCCTTGCATTTCATGATAGGATGCTCCGTTTGCTCTAGCCAACGCAGCCTCCATCGTTCATGTAATAAATACACTCAGTCTCAGTTGAGCTCTGGAAATGATATGATTTTTCTGGTGGTTTAGCTGTTAAGGCCAATACGATCCTCTCCACCTGGACTTGCTTAAGTTGGCATTCCTTCGACAAAAACCTCGCACGACAGAGTCAAAAGTTGGCTCACACAGGTCGGATATGTAAAGTAATATTTCATAGGAGACACTGCTTAAGGGAGATAAAACTGAAGGGAAAGTGTGGCTTACAGAGGAGACAAATTACACATCAAAACAATGACGCATCAGACATATAGTATGTAAAATTCACCAATATGCTGCTGTTTGCATGACTATAAATACAGGCCAACTGAAAAATGAGTGAAGATAGTCTGGTAAGAACAAAACACTGGAGGCATGACAGCATCTGACAAATATTGATTTGAGTGTAACATTGCTTGAAGCCCTCTGAAAACTCTTGGAAAAGAACAGCATCTTCTGGCAGACAACTCGATAAAGTGCAGAACAATGTCTAAATCCATCAGGGAATAACCAGTCGGCCTGGAGATTCTCTTATCACTGCACCTTTAAAGAGAGAGAGGCAGTCTGGTATGTAGAAATCAGAAATCAGGCCTCAAGATTTGACTCAAAGACACTGGTGGACACTAGACAGAATGACGGGCAGGTTCAGTGGAGGGACTCTACAAGCTGTGTGTTCACCAAACACTGATGTTTAACAGCATGGTGCTCCTCTCCCCTCATTACTTCATGGGGAAGAATGTGCTTTTGTGCATTTCTAACAATGGAGGGAGCTGAAGTGTTTTTAGCACTCGCCACCCAGGGCGCTGAAAGCTGAAAGCTAAAAGCAGTTCAACTTGAGCAAATGAGGACTCCACTTAAAATGGGATTTCAGTAATCACACAGCAACAGTGGCAGACATGTCGAGCATCCTTTAAAGAATATGCTAAGCACTGCCAGCAAAAAGGGAGTCACGAACTTGGGCCCTATAGCTTCTAGTGCTTGTGACTCGTGGTTGAGTTTAACTTCAGTCTAACCATGACTGATAGTTAGGTGATTATTAAAAGCCCTCGAATGCAGCTGAACACCCTCTTGAGACTGACTGAACAAACACTGCCTCTTATCTAAACATTACTCATCCTCGCTCTCACTTAGAAGTAATAATTTCTCCCTCCTGAAACCCAGAAATACAAACTGCAGAGATGGTTTGGTGACACTGTGTCCTATTTCCTAAAGCTTGACTGATTCAGATTTCATGCTCTGGTGTTGTATACAGATTGAAATGGATTATGTTGGACTGTGTGAGCAACATATTCTTGCCTCTGTGCTCTGATCAAAGTGTGTTATTTGGCGACCGCAGGACAAACACGAGGACGAAGAATTGTTTCTGGATAAATACACCGTGCTAGCCCTGCACAATGCTGGTCCCATGTCAGTCAAGGATTTGTCAACTTTCACATATCACAACCTAATAATTTATAGACCTTGGTCCTTGGCTTGGTTTCCCCATAGTAGCTTACACATAAAATTATCTTGTACCCGCCGACTTGAAAATGAATGGAGATGATCTTAGGACTAAAGAGCTTTTGGGAAACCCAGGCCTGCGCTGTTCTGGGCCATGTCCAGTTCTTCCAGTGTGGTTCAACAATGTATTAATGTTGCAGATAGGAATGTGATACACAGCTGAACTGATCTGTGCAATCCAACAACCTTCAGCTCAACACCATGAGATGGGATGAAGGGGGACGGCTTCTCCTCGTTTGCTCAGAGTATATAGGGAAGTGATCCCCCATGACAAATTGGGGGGGAAAAAAAATCTTCCCCATGACACAAACTAACTGACCATTAGTGTGTGGTTCTCAGTTTCAGCTCCTGTATGATGGTTTAGGGACACTGGCCTGATAGCTGCTCAGGGTGTGGTAACAGCTTTAAGTTGTCCTCTGACAAGCTTGTTGAATTTACTGCCATACACCTTGGAGCCAGATGGCTATCGATAAAATTTAACAAGCTGGGTGGAAGGCAGGTAAATTGTAGTTTTCTCTCTCCTTTTCCACTAAAATGGAGCATTTATGAAGCAGGAGAATTTAATAATGAATAGCAACAAGGGAAACATCATCCGCCCTTCATCCTCAATTTAACATCAGCGGTACACCATCTTCTGTAGACTCTCCAGGTTATTTCTCTATCTGAACAGTGCAATACATTGAGCATTCCTGAACTGAGTCCCTGGTGTAAGGACAATTGATCTCTCTCTCTCTCTTTCTCTCTCTCTTCTTCTCTTGCTCTCTCTGCCTCACTCACCAGCACATTCAAGTACAAAAAGAAATGCGAGTCAAAGGTCAAAGTTCCTCAGGTTAAAACCAACAATGGGAGGATCTCGGACTAGCCGACACCTCCCCTCCTGCCCCTTGACCTCTCCTTACCAGGTCAAAGGTCAAAGGGGTTCAGCAGAACCTCCCCTTTCCTAGGTGATGGCAGAATTTCTGACCTGGACCTCCAGCCGAAGACGCTCGGGGTGACAAAGGTCCGGAGAACCTCTGGTGTTCTTTATTCATCTTGATTGGTGGATTAACTTTGCTGTTTGTTGTTGTTGAAAGTTTTTTTTTTTTTTTTTTTTTTTAATTTTACGTACGATTTTTCTCTCTCTCGTCCCCAATGTGCCCCTTTTGATGTAGGACTTCCTATAAAGATTTCTTGGTCAGTTTCTTGCCTTTCTTGAGGGTAAGCTTATTCTTGATGTATCCACGCTTCCTCTTGGCAGTCTGGAAGAAGTAAAAAATAACCAAAAAATATGGTCAAAGCCTTTGGCACTGCTCATTAGACAAAGAAGACAAATGAACCTTAATTTGAAGCACATCAATTTTCAAAACATCTTCAGTCATGTCTCAAGACAGCAGAAATACTCAGATACAGTCAATGTGCTGCCATTGTAAAAAGTACCTTTACCAAGAGACTCCTCTGCAAGACACGACAGTCCAAGTGTCAAACTAAAGAGCCACGTTAGACAAGACAGGGTGCAGAGGTCCAACGATGCCAACTTACCTTTTTGGAGGTGTACTTCTGCTTGGTGGCGTTGGTGTTTCGGAGCTTGTGCTCCACACGGTCTCTGTTCTCCAGCTTCTTGACCTTGTAGATCCTGACCAGCCAGTGCTCTGAAGTGAAGGCTTCCTCCAGGTGCTTCAGCTTTATGTCCTTGTTGCCGATCTCAGCGTTACGTGTCCGGTCGAAACCCGGTGGCGTCCGGAAGTCCAACTGGGAAAGAAAAGAGACTAATGTCTTACTGAAACTATATGTGCCATCAAGGAACATAAGTTGCTTTCACACCAAGATCTCTCACCCCCGAGTTTGACCTTACTTCTTTTCACATGTGCCATAATCACTCACCTGCAGGCGTACACTCAGCCCAGGGTCAGGGCTGAGGGTGTTTTCACACTTATTACTTAAAACCAGAGTTGCAGAGACATTTTTTATAAATAATTTCTCAACTATAATATGAAGGTCAGTACTCAGAGCAGTGTCACCATAGTAACATGAAAACAGTCCATCATAGCAGCAAAAATCCTGTCCTTGAATATTTTCACTACTCCAGATGTTAACCAGTTGGACAATTTCTCTGCCAGATCAAACTGCTTTTGACATTTTAGCTATTTTTTGGGCTGGCTGCTTATGGTTAAACCAGCAGAATAATACCAGTTCAGCTGTTGGAGCTGCTCCTCTGAGTGAAGGGTGAGCTTAACCCTGTTTTCACCGTAGGCTTTTTACGTCAGGGAAAACACTTCTCTGCATGGTGACATGTACCAAGCCGGGTTTAATTCACCCTGGGGTGGAGGTTTCTGCTCTGGGTTGAAAATAAATGTGCTTATATGCTTACCCTGTAGTCACCCCGGGGTGAAAACACAAGTGTGAAAGTGACTTTAGTCCTATTTGTCCATTTGAAACTATGTTAAGTACAAGTGATGAGCTCTTTGTAATTAACTTAATTGTCAGTTATGTACTACAAGGAGTACACATACACATAAGAATGACAAAAATGATACAATCCATGTCCAACAAAATGATTAAAACAGACAAACCTGCATCTCTCCGAAACGGTAGTAAGACATTTTGTACATAAGGCAGTTGAGTAGGGTGGGGGAGCCAGCTTTGTCCACTCTGAACTCTCCCTGGGGGGTGAAGTAGTCACTTTCCTGAGGGGAGGGATGAAAGAGACAGGCAGATGGTGAGAGAGCTGACACACACTTTGATCAATGATATCATTTTATTTTGCAGCTGCACCGCTAGGGCTGTGATGGTATAGATTTTTTCTCGCTGAAAAAGCAACGGGTCCCTGCAGTTTGGCAGTTTACTGAATGAAACTGCCATGATGATAACTTAACAATGACTATTGTTCACATCATATGTCATATGCACTCATGCAACTTTCGCTAGCAAAATAAAAAGGAAATACAAAAAAAAAGGAAAAGGAAGAAAAAATGTGGTGATGGCACTCTTTCCCTCAGCAGCGCTCGGAGGGCACATTAAACATTCATATGGATTCCTCTTTGCAGCCAGCAATCTCTGAAGTCAATATTTAACAACTGTTCGACATTCACCTTCATCAAATGTGCAGAGTGTTTCTCTCTTTGAGGAAAAGGCGATAAGTCACCAAAGTGACTTAAGTGTTCATGATATCTCTCTCACCCTGATGTCCTTGGGGTGCTCCCCCTCGGCAATGCGCACCATCCACAGGAACTTGTTGATGTCATCGCCTGAGTAGCCAATCACACCTCCAAAGATGATCAGGACGTAGTCAACGTCCAGTGACCTCATGATCTCATAGGCGGCACTCTCATTAGATGACATGGCTTTGCCCACCTGAAGGAGAACAAATAGCGATTTGAGGAAAATTTCATAAATGACATACGATTGCATCAACATGTAATTGAAATCTCAGGTTCCCTGCATAGGCATCAAAGTTGAGCGTAGTGGTACAACATTCAGTATGACCACTTGGTGGTGCTGTAGACAAAGACAGCAAATCAAAACTCACTGTGGTTGGAAAATATGGCACTAAGAGGAGCTAAAAAAAAAAAAACTGTACAACCCTGACACTATAGAGCTGAGAAAAACTACTAAAGACAGAGACATTGCAAAAACTTGCTGCTCAAGGATACGACCACAGCACCTCTATATTTTCAATGACACCTGCACTGGCAGCTGTTTTTTTTTTTTCTTTTCAACACTGTTGGATGTTACCCCCAACACCACCATTGTCTAACGGTTTACAGTGGATTAGCTTAGCGCTAATGTCTTCTGGAGAAATGGTCATCATCAAGTAGATGTTAAACAAAAGGTGGCTGTCATCCCTGCATTTTCTAAAACAGACAAAGAGAAAAGTATTTTCATGCATTAGAGAGGACAACCCTAAGATCAAGTAGAGTGTTGAAGGTTAGGCACTCACCAGCGCTATGTGACTGTTGTTCCACGTGTTGTTGTCCACCAGCGTTGTTCTGTTGGCCATGCCTGCTATCTGATAGCCGTAATCCCACCAGGACATCACCCTCGCGTGCTCGTCTGTGTTCTGTCTCAGCCAATAGTAGGCCTCCCTGAAGTCATCCAGGATGTTGCGGGAACTGGTTGTGACAGGGAGAGGTTTACAAACTAAACTTTCAGTGAACTATTCTGTGCATATATGCCATTCACACACACTCAATCAACACTGGATGTTTGTCCTCCACACTGGCAGGGAGGCACTGTTTTGCCTGCAAGCATGCTGAATGTTCGTGTGTGTTTTTAAACGCTAAGGTTGTAAAAAAGCAACCACCTGGCTGAGACTGGAGTGGTGTTACATCCACGTATGTTTGCATCATGGCTTTATGTATGTATAGACAGAATAAGGCTTAGAACAAATGGATTTGCTGATACTGGCGTTTTAATAAAAACCTGGTATCGACCTGTCAGTGCTGTCCTTGCTGAAGTGAAGATGTGATTTTCTTCAGCTTCAGTGGTGTCAAGCTGTAAAATCTGAGCTGTGATTCAGGTATGCAATAGATTTCATGACCTGAGGCTGTGAAACCTGAAATGAAACCTCACCCTGCCATAAGCAATTTCTGACCCGTGTAAAATAATTTGATTTATGTGGCTTATGGTGAACAGTTTTAATGCTAAGAATAAAACTCAGGGGTAAAACACTGAATCCCTGCATGTCTTTGCAAAAATGGTAAAATTTAAAGAAACTGAAAAATCATCTGTTGGCAATGTCACTCCAAAAATATTGGTGTCGGTATTGGCCTTCTAAACTCTATATTGACTGAAAACCAGTATAAGTGCGTAGTGTGTTTGTGTGTGTGTGTGTTGCTGTATTCTCACCCGTCATGGTTATATGATGCCAGCACCACACTTGGGCTGGAGTAGGCGTTGCTGGTGACCCAGGTGCAGTGCACAGCAAACATCATGAGCAGCATCAACATCAGCATGGTGACTATGGACTTGATGTTGGGGCCCAGTCCCTCCTCTGCCTTCTCCTGCTCCGATACATGTTTACGCACCTTCCCAGCCTGCAGGGGGGAGCCGACATCACCCACAGACAAGACAAAAAAACAAGAATACAGAACCTATAAATAAGACCAATCACCCGTGAAACTGGGCATTGTCTCCACCGAGAGAATTCTCCATGAGTGTGAGGTGGTAATATATTACACGGTGAGATATTACAGAAACAGCTTTACTTTCCGACGCTGTAACTCATTACCATTTCCAATGCGTCTACAGGTTTTACACGGTTAAATATAATGCTTTTTAGACAAATTTTAATAACTTATTTTTTGGGGACTTTTTCTCAAACAAATCAGCATTTCAGGCGAGTTTAAAGGTAAATCCTATGTTTGTGATTGAGTGCAGAAGTAACGTTTAGGTAGGAATATTATTGTTAAAACAACATTTCATATGATACAACCATATAACAGTTTCCAGAGAACTTCACAGATAAGTAAATGATGAAGATGAAGAAATAGACTGAAATAAATGTATGCATGAAATCAGATAAAATGTTTTATATTGAAAATATGATACAAGGAAGTCAAAGACAATTTAATGACATTTATATTGATATTAATACTGATTTGATTTGTAAAACTGAATTGAAGACTTTTTATGAATTTTTAAAAGGCCTGTAGACCCTCTGAGATTTATTACTTTTGTTATCATTCCTAAAAATCAGGTTCAATCATATCCCACCATGTAGAGAAGAAGAAAAGCAGCATAAACATGGAAGATAAGTTATCCCCACTTTTGAAGGTGAGAGACGATCCACTGAAGAAGTATAATTAGTAGTGCTGATAAATTACCACACCCATAGGCTAATTAGTAAAATAGTAATGATCTCATTTTTGAAATGAGGAGATGAAATAGGAGACGAGTCCAACACTGGAAGAGACAGACACTCAGCTGTGACAGTTTGCTGTATGCTAAGAAAGTTTGAGAAACATGTCTTCCACTCTAAGATGAACACTCATGTACAAACTGACACCACTAATAGGCATTATGTGGTGGTTTTGTTAAAGCAGACGGCCGGTCCCTGACCTTGTCGTAGAGGTTGCCAGAGTTCTTCCTGTCGTCCTCGTCGCTGCTGTCCTCGGCAGGCGGACTCTCCCTCTTCATGTCATCGCCCAGGTAATGTTCGAAGACGCTGGAGAAGGCCACCGCTGACAGCATGCAGACCACCGGGGTCAGAGTCAGCATTAGACGCACCATCACGCCGGCAAAGTACACAGCGCTGATGGCATACAACGCCACTGGAAAGGAAATGCAGAGAGAAAGATGAAGAGGTTATGGGGAGGAGAGAGACCGAGCCCATTTAGACCTGGCACTAACATGTACTTTGTATCCAACTGTGTCTGGATATGACTTTACATATCACATTTACACCTGACATTAAAATACATCTCTTGAGCCCAGCCAAGCATTGAATAGATTTCTCTTTCCCACACAAAAACACAAGTAAACACAAACTTTCTGTCTGAAAACGTGCCCAAAACCCAATTGCATTTGTTAGGATTATTTTTTGTTTTTGTTGTTTTTTTTCCCCCTCTGCTAAGGTGTCTACAGGTCACAAACTATTAGCACAGCAACCAAAGTTGGAAAACTGGAATACAGAAAGAAACAAATACAATACCAACCAGCCAGGGGGTGATGGTGGCTGTTTAACAGCTGCATATTTGCCTAAACTTTTGAAATTTAAGTCATAGGAATAATTTGCATCTATCAATAGGCATCAACCCATATAGGCCATGGCCATATCCCTCATCTAGATATTCCAACACTTTGATTTGTTTCATTCTCCTTCTTCAATTTTAGACTTTTTGCTGTCAAAACTCTCACACAGCATCATCCCACCAAGCTGCACAATTCAGCTATTTTGTTTTCCAGTCGGTTTTACGACATGGCCAAGAATTAGCTACTGACCTTAACTGGGAACATCACCATGCACAAAAGCCAAAATGAATAAGTGTCTTTTCTTCACTGAACTTAAAACTTACGCTGAAGCATTAACAATGTGTAAAAAATGCACTGGCTGGCCAGATGGTGGTGCTATAAAAGCTGTTTTTATAGTTTGTCTTGTAACTTCTACTGTAAATGGTGGGAACAAACAAACAAAAAAGATCCTGTATTGTGTGGGTCCATGCAGGTTTCCCTCATGCAGCATGTTGATCCACAAATGCTGCTTGTGGCTATATTTATACACTTGAAATGGACACTTAATATCATCTTTCCCTCCGTCCAAATGAATCCTGATCATCCATTTTTGGCATTGATCTTACAATCCAACCAACGTTTGTGTGTTTCCAGATTGCATCCACAAGCTAGATTTTATTTCCATTTGAGCAGCTCTTGTTAAATGCACTGCGTTTCCATTTTGTTGTTCTGTGAACAAATGCATCTTTGACCACCTCCAGATGTGGTCTGGTTAGTCATGTACAGACCACAGTTTGTGTTTTTGTGTGTGTTTTTTATACATTCTGACTGCCCAGCACAGCATCTTCATGCAGGTAGAAAAGGGGTCATACAAGAAAATATAACTGCAGAGAGGAAAGTGGAGTACACAGTGACACATTAATCTGCGTGTGTGTGTGTGTGTGTGTGTGTGTGTGTGTGTGTGTGTGTGTGTGTGTATGCGTCTGTATTCATGGAGTGTTTCTTGCTGGATCTAGATCAAAGTGTCTCAGAGAGAGATTAGTAGGTAATAGGTAGAGAGAGAGACAAAGAGTGAGAAAGAGATAAAGATAGACAGGAACAGAGTGGAGCAGCGAGAGCAAGTAAATAAGATAAACAGAACAAGACTGAGGGAGGAAAAAAGGGAAAATGTCAGCAACTCTAGCAAAATACACTGCGTTAATGGCACCAAGAGCCAAGGGTGGGCAGCAGAAGATAGCACTTTACACTAGCAAGCAGCAGGGATAGTCATGTATATTTTACATTGAAATCAAACAGCTTTCATTAAAGCAGTACACACAGACAGACAGACAGAGAGAGAGAGAGAGAGTTCGAAACAGAAAGCATGCGTGAGAAAGCTGGCATCAGAGTGCAAAGAGCTGAAAGTGAGAAAACAGATGAGGACAGTGTGAAAGAAACAAAGAAACTAGACTTGCTGTCGGTGAACAACCCCCCCCGCCCCCAAAAAACCTGAATCAAAACAACCCAGGATGCCTTGTGACTTTGCCTCTAATCTGTTTCTACGATTTGGTCAGCCTGTAACTTTGAAAGAAAGAGGAAAAAAGTTCAGCAACTTAATCCCTTCAATAAACTTGTGCCAACATGTTTCAGAGGACTGCCTCCTTAGATGGATTAGGTCTGGCCAACCAGTGGAAGACTGATCATTCAATACTCCCGATGTATTCTACAATGCTGTTTTTTGGCTAAAGGTTTTCACATTCAGAGAGTCAAGTAAATACTACTGGAGTTGCTGCAATCCCAATTTGAATGTTTTGCCTGATGGTGGCACTAGAAAAATGGTCACGTGTCACCATTTTTTTTCCTCAAGGGATAATGAAGGTGCAAAGCAAATTTGAAAGACTCAAGTAAAAAGGTATTTGAATTATTACGCTGACAGCCAGGATTTGCCAGGAGGGCTGGTGCAAATCCATAATATCCCAAACCTGTCGTTTTGGTGATATAATAATAGGAAAGACAAACGACAAGAGAAAGAGAACGCACTGGAAAGAAAAGCGGATAGTATATGTGACACCTATGGACAAGAAGGGAAAAAGTCGACAAACACAGAGAGAATTATTAAGTACATCCTGGGAGAGGCAGTGCAGTAATTGGGCATGGGACAGTCCTTGCAGGAAGTGTATAAACATTAAATGGAGTGTGTAACACTGGTCCTTCCTGCAGCGAATCCTTCCCTGGGTCTGTATAATCCACTCTGAGCTTAAGGGAGCTCGGGCCATACACTGGCTCAGCAGTGTGGGCAGAATAGAGATGGAGCGCAAAGCACAAACGTTCCTTGATCCACCACAGTCATGAATGCGTTATATACAAATGCCCACACTGCACAGTAACAGCTCACTCCGTGTGGACACAACAATTACAACGATTCCCTCCGTAGCATGCTGCAGTATGAATTCACTATCAACAAATATGGAGCGCATATGTAACACACACTGGCCAGGCAGTACCTGCAGGCCTCTCCATCACAATACTTAATTTACTGCATGGAGAGACTTAGAAGTGATAGGTCTGATTCTTACCTATACAGCTGCATTTGCTGCTCAATGCGAGTTTAACACATCCACCAAGTTTGGTTCATTAACTCCTTCCCTGTTGCAAGAACGGGTGCTGCAATAGAAGTGTACTGCTCCAAAATGAATGACAGATATGGACCAGAGAGCAACATGATTTTGAGCGGTGACACAAAGTCAGTGTTTCTTTGGTTTCATTGTGAATGCTCTTTCCAGGCCCGGGTTTTCAAAACAGTGGGACTATTTTCTAATGTGGATGGTTCCCCATGAGGCAGTAGCATGTCTCATTCATTTTCGAGCAGTACACTCTTGATCAAGCTCTTGTTCTTGTAGAGTCAATGGAGCAAACTTGGTGGATGTACCACAAATTTCCCTGTGATCACCAATCAGAGTGCACAATCTCACAGACTTAACACAAAGAGCTTCAGTTAACTATTGTCAAAATGCATATTCGTAACCCTGTTAATGACAGTAAAGCTGAAAAGTAACTACTTCATCTACTTTATTCCAACCAATTTATAAAAGACTTTCACAGTCTTGTGGCACAGGACACTTTGTGCTGTACAAAATCCATGCAGCCTCAATCTAGGACTAAGGCTTCTTCACTGTTAATACTCAAAATAAATGCTATAATGAACCAAACGCCAACTACAAGCTTATATGTAATACATGGGTCTTCTAAAATTAGCGGTATGGATCTAGGAATGCAAGATGATCAGTCTTACTCCCATATAACTGAAGAGGCGTACTAATGCCTCATGGGAAACTATTTTAAGATTGTTGATGAATGCATACCCTGAATACCAGTTTCTTATAAAGTAATTTTAAAGTAGGACTAAATGACTACTTTTATTTGTTGATGCTCAGAGGTTACAGGTCTTGTTTCTTATGGTTCTAAACATCCATTCATCACTGATGACCCAGGGAGACAGATAATGCACCACTATGCTAAGAAGTCTCAGGGCTGGCTGTGGTCATCAGTCAAGGCTGCGGAAAAGTTTGCAGACGGATTGATTCCCCAGAGCAATTTGTCATTGATGCCTTTTTTTGTGAGCTTACTTTTATCGCATTTCAGTTTTATTGGACATTGTGCAGTAAACGGTGCAAGTAACGATAAGGAACCGTTTGAATGAGGTGCTAAAGCAGACCAGCGTGTGGATTAAATTTAAAAGCTGCAACAAGAGAGACAGGAAAAGCAGAGGGAATGAGTAGCAAATGACCTGAGAGGCGGATTTAAATTCACGACTGGCAGGTACATCGGTATGTGCCTTTGCCGGCTGCATTACAGAGCTTTGACACTGGGTGATATTCTCAATGCAATATCAAAATAATTAAACGCCCAGTGACAGAGACAGATAAGGATGGTTTCTTACCAGACGTCAGACACTTCTGTCACTGATATTCACAGACCAAAACGTGCTGTCATCTTACTGAAATTTAAACTTCAACACCAGTGCCGAGTGGTATCACAGTTTAAACTTAAATAACACATAAGAAACCTGCAGCAAGCTAAGGAAATAAGGAAAAAGTAAATAAATGGAAAAGGAAATAAATTCATAATGACACCTCTACTACTACTACTAAAATAAAACAGCAATCAACTCAATAAACTATGTGTATCTCTCCCTCTTTGTGTATATTTTATCTTACCTTGGGTTTGGCGAAGATATTTTTGAAAGGGAGGAACTGGAAATACAAAACGTGCACTGCAGGACACATGTCAAATTCACAGAGCTCGCTGGTTCAGATGACCTGGACTACTTTGTGAATGCTTGTGAACCGTGCTTTTGCTGGCAAAACTGAAGAAAATAAGTCGTTCCATTTATTTTTTTTGAATCAGACATTTTTACGCTCCAGTTTGTTCATGTAATTTAAAAGAAATATAGATAAAGAAAATAACACTTGAAGAATAGAGCTAAAGGTGCTGGTTCTGAAAAAAGCTCTAGCATATAATAGATTCCCAGGTGAATGAACCAAATTACAATGCCTTGGAACCTCTGCAATAAGACATCAAACAAAGAAGAGCAATTCAAAGATAACATACATACAAACAGAAACTGCTGCCATGTCATTTCTGGCCAACCTTTATCCTCTCCTGTGTTTATTGGTAAAAGCATGGGGTAGAACAATTTACAATTTTTTTTTTCTCTGTCTCTCTCTTTCACTTTTGTAATAAAGACTTGAGCTCTGCCTGTGCTTGTAGAACTGTGGTGAAAGATTTCTTGGCATTGCTAGTTTCATCAGCGGTGTTCTTAAAGCAGAGCCAGAGGAGAACATCACTTACGAGTAGCGAGCTGCACTAGAAAACTCATCGGCCCCATATGGCAGTGGGAGTTACCTGAGTGAATTTTTTTTCCAATCACACAACGTGATGTGAGTAAACTGCTCACTCCCTGGCCCTGAACATCTTCTTTGTGGTCCTTGGGAATGAGGGAAAGCTTCATCAATTGTTGGCAAGTTCAGGTTTCTCTTTCTGATGCAGGCCCTCACTCGCTGCTGTGAGCTGAAATCTAACTTTTTGCATGTTGTTGCTCCACGGTGGCAAACTACCGCAATGACAGGGGGAGTAAGTAATGTCTAGCAGTGAAGTCTAGAAATCGGAAAGCAAAACAGTACGGAATGATATACAGTTAGGAACCTAAGTAGGTCCATAAGTAAGTTAATGCATGTTCTGTATAGTTTGTCCAGTTACTTTTAAGCCTCTGAAAATGGGGTGAGAATGTATAAAACTGGCTGTAATTCCTAAACAGTTAATGCCATATTTTTGTTCAACCCCTTAAATTACACCTGAAAGACTACACTTCAATCACGGCGTGGTAACTCCATTTCAACTCCACTGTGCTGGTGTACAAGGACAAAATTATGAATACTCTGTCACTGTCCAAATACTTATGGACCAAAATAAATATACTGATGTGACAGCAGGTTCACACTAACTTAGATGCACGCTGCTAGCACTGAGCATTTCACTCAGGTTGTCTAAAGATTTTTTTCTGCGTAGCCCCAGCTAATCCATTTGTATACGAGTGTTTTCTGAGATTGCAAGTGGGAACGTCTGTGGTTGATTAATCTGGTTTATAGTGTAACGGCTCTGCTTTGAACGGACTTTTTTGGCACTGTCAACCAGGACAGGTGCAACCTGACAAGCTAATTCAAGCTCTCAACATTTGTTGATTGCAGAGTATGGAGTGTCTCCAACCATGGCAAATGTGCTCATTTTAGGGCACATTTTTACAGTTTTACTATACTCCAAACACAAATATTTTATGGCAAAATATTAACTAACATGCATTACTGAGTTCAACACTAAATCTCAGTCTCTTCCTGTGTTCAAAAACAATCACCATACCCAATACCAAAATAATAATTTGGGAAAATACTGTGAATTCTACTGCATCTCCATTAAGGTGGATTAACCCTCTTCATGATTTAATCTGATAAGATGGAAGATGGAGCAAGATAGAACTTGCTTAGTGCAGCTTTAAGTGTGGAAGGCAGCTATGAACAGTTTCTTAGCAACCTTCACACACATTTGCCATTGACATTCTTGAGGCAATTCATACTGAAGAGTTTGAGAAAACCATCCCACACCCTGATCTAATTTTCAAAACAAAAACACTAATGCAATTCTAAGACTCTTACCAAAGACACGTTCGTCATTGATGTTCTTGATGCAGAACCAGAGGCCTGCTGGGAAGGTGCAGACAAGAATGTGAAGGTCAAAGAAGAAGGAAACCCAGGTGGTGGGCTGATGCTCCGACACAGACGCTATGATGGGGATGTGGATCTTAGCGTAGCTGTGGTGCAAAATGAGAGAAAAGAGAAAGAGAACTGAGACAACAAACGTGTGGGGGAGAAAAAAGGAATAGGAAAGGTGTTGGTGTTGTTTTTTGACAATGAAGATACTATATTATGAAGGCGTTATTATAAGCCATTTTTATGTCAATCTTTTTTTAGATGATATAAATCATAACAATGTTTTTTTGGTCTGGCAGAATCCTATGATACTAAAATACGATCTGAACTACACAACCTTAATCAGAATGAGAAGAGCCTAAAAAACATGTTTGCCCACTGTCAGTTATCTTTGGTCCAAGCCCGACCCCATTACTCTTTACTGCACTGCAGCAAAACTTTACTTCCTTAAAAATTGTGCTCAGGCGTGCACACACACAGACACACAGAGTTTTAGACTCAGGCAGCTGATGCTGCACTCTGGCAGTTCTCTATAAGCCCAGATCTGCGAGGAAAGAAAAGTAGCATTATCTGTTTAGGAATTTATAATGGGGTGGATTGACAGACTGACTGGTTGGTTGGCTGGCTGGCTAGCTGACTGTTTGACCAAAGAAATGTTTTGGCAGCGAGAAACAGATTTGGGTAAAGCTACTTGGTATGCGTTTGATTTGCCTGTGAGATTCGTGAGCAGACTAAAATGTGGGAACATCACTCGCCAAATCAAGGGAAGGAAAGTGCAACACTTGCATTTGCAAAGTAGCAGACACGAAGCTAACATTTATCGTCACCCCTTTGATCCTTTATTTAAAATACACTCTAAGACTGACCGAGGCTGATTTAAGCTGACCCGTCAGAGTAAATCAACCAGTCTGATAAGGTGGAGTACTTGTAAGAGGGAGGTTACCACATCTGTCAACCTACCATTTTCCTTTAACATATTTTATGAAAACAAAAAACTTATTAGTACTAACATGAACTGTTTGTCAGTATTTGTTTGTATAGCCCGTCATCCCACGTCTCAAAAGACTTTTGAGCAAAGAGCCCACCTAGATCTACCTGAGCAACACCGATCAACTATCAATCACAAAACAACATAAGATAATACAGTATACAACAAAATAAAACACAGGGACACAAGATAGCAGGATGAAAGGACATTACAAGCCTATTTAAATGAGCCTACCCTGCCCAGCACCACCAACCTTAGGCCCTCTGTGAAGACAAGGAAAAACTCCCTGGAGGGCTAATCATGGAATACTTGCTGGGACAATAAAACGGACAATGACATGGACAGTAACAATAAGATGAGAAAGCAAACAACACAAAGAAACGTGATGAGGCAGAAAGATGGACTTTGGCCAGCTAGCGACAGCACCACTGCCTCTCCAAGTACAACAAACAACTCTGCTGACTTACCCAGTGTCCCAGAGGGAGTAGAAGCGCCCACTCCACGGAGCAATGTACCCTGAAGGTGAACAACACAGAAAAAAAACAACATATGGATGCAGAATGTGTGAGCATGTACAGTATATTTAAACAAATACACATGCACATGTAGTCACTCGCTCCCACATGCACACACATACATTAAGCACGTTCTCGCTCATGCACACATGGACACGCACTGCTTCGGAGCCTCAGTGGTCGGCACATTTCGTCACGCAACAGCGGAACACATAATTGGTTTGAAACATTCCTCATGCATGTATTGATCCTATGATTACTTTCTAAAATGCATGTGCTGATGTGTATTGGTGTGTGAGCTGTGTGGCAGATACAGTGAGTGGCTGTAATGAGCTCTCCCTGGCCTGCTGTCCACTCAGCTCAGCAGTGGAATGATTAATGAGAACACAGAAACTAATCACTGTTACTAGCAAACAGAACAGCTAGCGCCTGGGCCTGTGCTACATGGTAAATAGATGTGTGTTGATGCAAGAGGCTGATTCTACTCATAACTAGCTACAGCACTGCATGGGGCATTTCATTGGCTTGGATCGGACCTTGAGTTGAGGGTTTTAATCACTACAGGCCAGGCATCAAAGCATCCAGCCTCTTCTCATCTGGGGACCCAACAGGGCTACAGCCTCAGCCCATTTTGCGCACCAAATCTCAAAGCATAGTAAGTACTCAAGCTGCACTGTCTCATATTGGAGTTCAAGGCTATATTAGAATGCATGGATATTAATTTCCTTGTCCCTTTAGGAATTGCACTGGTCAAGCATAATGTTGCACACTGTCTCTATTAAACCCACATAGCTGCAACTCAAATGGGCAGTGTATTCTTCATTTAACACAAGTCAGCAGTGACCATGATGTCCGCCACAACTGGTGCAATTCACACTAGTTGTTTTTTTTTTTTTTTAAATGTGTGTGTGATGTGTGATGTCTAAGACACTGATTCTTGAGAGTTAGGTCTTTTTAACATGTTGGTGGCACTGTGGTGGACCAGGAAGTTTCATTTTATGATACTGGATATCAATGTAAAAACGCATCCTTCCCCAAAGGTTCATCAGATTTGACCCAGCAGTGTGCAAGCTGTTAAGCATAAAGTTTATGGCCTTGCTGGCCTGGCTGTGGAGTTGTGCTTTGCCAATCAGGTTTATATCCAAAATTCTGGAAACCACTGCCAAAATCCACCATTTCCCAAAGTTTGACATCTATCCTTGTCAGAAGCTTCTTTTGTAAATAAAGGGCTGCAGTTTGTTCTGGGGACTTACTGCCTTTCCCTTCCGTATGAGATTCCTCTCGAGTCCACATCTATCAAGCACCGCTGTCCTAAATAAAGCTGACTGCTGCACCATCAGACCCCACACAAAGTTACCTCTGCAATATTACAGTGTTCTGCAAAGAATGCATGGACAAGTGCACGATATACCCTACATATGACAGGTACAGTAGATAACAGTGAGTGGTACAGTAAATCTCGCCTGTGCTGTGCATTGCACCCGACCGTCTCAATATATGACGCCTCACCTGGATACTGTTAACCCAGTTATGTACAGTAACAATGTAGGATATAGATCGACTTGACCTATCTCGACACAAAAAGCCATGAAATGTAGACATTTCATTTTAAAGCTGAAATCAGTGACTCTTTATTTTGTTTCCTCCCAACTCACAAAATGCATATAACAAGGAGTTAGTGAAGGTTCTCTAAAGGCTTGTATGTGGGCTGACCTGTGTACGTCAGGTAGATGACGGTGAGAAAAACCACTCCAGCAGCCAGAGAGACTCCCAGGAAGAAGAGAGTCTGGAACTCCTGTCTGGTCAGCCTGTCCTTCAGGTACTGCAGGAAGGCATACGCCTGAAGCAGCACAAACACACCTAGACAGATATGGCACAGAAAACAATACGGTCCAGCTTTTAAAATACACCACCTTATTAAAGTTTTACATCGAGTAGATCTTCTCTTAGTTCATATTAAGCCTTGGGATACTGAAGTTATCTAAACCAGTGAAGTGGACAAAATGATGTTCTATTTGTATAGCATTTTTAAAAATAAAGTAATAGCACTATGGAGAAAAGTGACAAATGACAAATACTTTAAATAACTTACACATTTCAAAGAAAGACACTATAATTTATGCAAAATAAAATTAGATTCATTGACTAGACTCAAACCCCATGTGTGCATTTACATCAGTGCCTCATTTTCCAACTTAATTTTGACAGCACTGCACAGTATCACAGCTGCAGATAGAAAAATTAGATAATCACTCTGATAACTGGTTTATTCTACGGTTGTTTCAACATGTTCTCTCTGTGTGTCCCAGCGTACAGCTTGGCACAAAATGTGCAGCACTGACTTACAGCACAAACGGTCAGCCTCAACCAAAGCAAGAACAAGTTTGCATTACTCTATATGCTTTTGTAAAATGGGAGTAGATTATAAGTGAACTAAATCAGACAAGTATAGACAGTACCCAGTCCCACAGCGTCATATACCAGCAAGTGTTGATGTAGCTGAACTTTATAACAATCCTGGAATAATCAGGATAACTACATCCTAAAGTAGGGTAAAGAACATCGGCTCTTTTATAATATATAACTATACTCTAGTAGATCAGCTGTCTTTCAGTACCTGTAGTAGCAGGTCAAATGCCTTGGGATCATGCTTTCTAGCAAGCAATCCATGAGGCTCAAATGGGAATTGAAAAAAAAAAAAAAAAAAAACAGCAACGAATTGACTACAGCTTTTTGCTGTTGACATGGATTAGAAAACATCACATGCACTCCGGATGCTGCAGTGTGAATGTAGCCTCAGTCAACATGACAAAGTAATATATCAGATTGAAACACGATTAAATACCAGCTCAAACAATTTCAATCCTATAAATCATGCATGCAAATGAATTTCCAAAATGCCTCATAAATTATAATGCGCAGTTTAGAAACTTTTAGTGTTAAGTGCAAACAAGAGGATTCACAATTGCACATAATTTATACAAATATATTTTTCCACTGTACGTCTTTGATTAAGACGAATGATGCTCTTCACATAAATTCTCCATATGCTGGCAGCAACCACAGCCAGATCCTGACTACAAGACAACTCAACTGAAATATAATCAATACACAGATAATCAACTGTGCAGCTCAAGATTCGATGAAAAGCCTTGAAATGACAACCAGTGAAGAATGAAAATTGGGTTGTGTTACAAAAGGAATGTCTACTGTTCACTGTTACTGGCCTCCAGTGCTATTTTCCACGTGCCATCCAAAACCCTGGAGATTGCTTACTGACCTGCTGCGGCCATGTGTTCGCTGGTCCTGATTGGCTGGAAGCCCACGAAGGGGATCTGCATGGAGAGGACCAGGCCAACAATGTAGAAGGTACTGTAAGCTGCAGAGAGACATGATAGTTATGGTTAGACACAGGAAATGAAATATGTTTGTTTGAGTTTTTAAGACCAGTATTTTCCCACCCATAACGACTGGAGGCGAAATCGAATTTTGTCCGAATCTGTTTACAAATGCAGGTGCAAAACTGGTTCCGCTTTTCAGACAGCCCTATGTTAAGATGTTTTGTAAACAAAGGGCCATGGAGTTTTGTAATGCTGCCAATTTGACAGCGATTCACAATTTTTTTTTTCACAATCAGCCAAATATCGGCAGTAAAAAATACTTTGCTTTTTAGGCGGATATGGGGCTACACATCAGCCATACTTGCACACACACATACCCAAACTCCTACAGGATGTGAGTGCACAAACATATTCCCCCCACCCACCCACCCACGCGCACACACATATTTTTTCAGCATAGTAAATACTATACAGTGACTGAATGAGCCAAGAACATCCCACACACACACACACATTTTCTCTCATTCAAACACAAGCACACCAAGCCCTTGATGTAGCGTATGAAAGCTAATACCTTTTGAGCTTAAACCATGAGTGACAGCCTAAGAACAATTAACCTTCTACGTTCAAACAATTTAAACACTTGGGAGTAAGCGGCACAACCAGACAACAGGCTCTGCGTGAACACTTGAACTAAACCCAAAAGCCGTTTCAAACAAGCCCCCAGAGGTCACGATGAAACACTGGAAAAAACTCTCGCTAACAACGTCTCAAAACAAGTACTTTACAGGTTTAATATGACCACGGTAAAGCCAGGAAAACAAAAGCATGAGTCCTCTTAAAAGGGTTTCTACGAGCCACACGGAGACTTACCGCATACTAGTGAGGCAAGCTCAAAGATTTAGACATAGGGAAAAAAAAATAAAGACACCTTAGGCTATGGCAGCTACTGACAACCTCTTGAGAGGAAATCAATTCATTAACTGGAAAAGTTTGCTGAGTGTGTCTGTCAAACCGAATGCGTGTGTCTATATATGCTTGAGTCTGTAAAAGCTTTCAGCGGTCTGTGTTTGCTCTGATTAAGCCTAAGCGATGCTTCGGGGAGCTGGAATTATGATTGACACGTTAACACCCCACCTCACACCCCTAACAGACACAGGAGAGACACAGCGGGTAGAAAATCCAAAGCAGGTCAAAGGTTCATCATCACTCCCTGTCACTTTCTCTTTCTAACGCAGGCTTCTGCTGATGACAAAATTATGAAGGCCATAGACAAAATGAGAAAAAAAAAAAAAAAAAAACAATCCTGGAAGTGAGATGGTATGCATCTAAATTCTTGTTTCAATAAACATTTTCTCTAAAACTCAAACTTGTATTAATTGTGACCTCCTATTTTACAGTGGAACATCTGCAAGATTATGATTGCTGTTTGTTTTGAGGTCTGTGCCGAGGAAAAAGACACAGATGTGAACGCGCACTTGAAGGCCTTTCACTGTGTTTACAAATAGATATGAGACTATAAGAGTGAGGTTTGTGACAGCATGATGACTATCACTACTCCGCAATATGGCTTTTCGAGGAGAGAGGACTGCTCTCTAATCTCCCTCATTGCCATTTATCTTTGGCTGTGGTGAAAAATAAAGCCGTATGGCTGGAGCCTCACCAGATAACACAGAGAGGAATTGTGAGCGGGGGAGTCTAGGCCAATTTGTGTCTGGGCACATTATCAAACCTCAAGTCTCTCCACTGCTGTCTTTAGCACAACACATGATTATTATTACTATTAGGCCAATACATGTGGGTCTGGCTGTGAAAACAGCATATTCTGTTGGAGCGATGTACACTACTGAATTAATACTTATGGGCTTTATCTATCCAATATCTTCTCATACGATGTAATCACCTTGACAAAAAAAAAAAAGGAAGAAACGGGAGAAGAACTGTCAATATATCTGACATCACTCTGTCCCCTGTAGTCTCTTGGAGGTGCCACCTTCACTGGGGCCCACAGACAGTCACCATGTTATTAAGCTTTAACAGTAGCAGGTCCCATCACTCTTCCTCCACTGCTGTCTTCTGCTGATGACACCATTACTGGAGATGCCAGAGCAAGGAAAAAGACAAAGAATACTGCAGCTCACTACCTGTTTGTTATACTAACCTCTGGAAGATGGCTCCGGTTCATCAGTGCCAACAGCACCTACCACCACCCAACACTTTCCTCCCCAGTGGCAAGCACACTCTAAATCAGCCTACTACACCCTATACATCCTTTATAGCCAGAAATGTCTATACCTGCATACATGAGCTGTTCTATGTTTAGTCTGCTGTCATTACATACAGCATCAAATCCTGCACTATGTAACTGTTGTATAATGTGCCAACACTAATTGAGCTGAACAATGGCATGTTGATTCTATTCTGCTAATTAAAGTGGAAATAGTGAGATCTTGTGACATCTTTGGTGGTAAAGTTGTCATGTGTGTTTCTGCAATGCACTTCTATTCTCAAAGATCCCTTGGTAATCAAATAGCTTGCTCAAAGTCATGTAGAAGCAGGGACAAGTTCAGCTCGAAATAAAAATAAAATAAAATAAAATAAAATACAATAAAAAATAGTAGGTAAGGTGCTGAGGATCAAGCAGTGGTGAAAATAAGAACAGCCAGCATCCTCCAAGAATAACTAACGTCTTGTTCAGAATGCAGGCAAATCGTTTTTTTGTCTCAAATTAGAGAACTGTCCACACCTTTTTCTTTCATGTAATCAGATCAGGTTTGTGTCCAGACATCGCCAACCTATCTGCACGGGTTGCTGTGGTAACATCGTAGGCATCAGTAGCTGCGTACGCTGATGATGCACTTTTCCAACACAGAAGCATGAGAAAGGTACAAAGGCCTAAAAAAGCAGCATCCACCCTGTAGCATCACCCCATTAAATTCAAACTATAAAAAGAACTGACAGTTTGATAATAGAAGAATTACACCAGCAAACCCCATGACAATTTATGTTAACTCAGGTTAACTAAATACATCTGGGTATGAAGGCTGTCTGTTTTTGTTGGAAAAGCATCCAAACTAAGAGTGGATTAATACATCTGGTCTCCTACCTCTCTAAAAACCTCTCATCATGTCTAATTTAATCATTTAGCTGAGCTACCAGCAGCCAGGCGGGGTGTTTCTATAATGGATGAGCCAGGCGTCGCCCTGGTGAAATGTCCCGGTAGGCAGCACACGGCACCTGCTCCCGAGACACTGAGTGATGTGATGGCTGGACCGGTACCGGGCACCGGCAACACAGCAGATGCACGGCAGAGAGTGGAGGCATCCGTCAGAGGGTTTTCTATTCTGGGCTTACTATTCTGGTGCACAGGAGACACTGCTCATGGGGTAATAAAACTATCTGATTTGATTTCATTATTGTATTTTTGCTGTATTAGACGGGGAAGACAGAGAGAAAGGGGGGCGAGGTGTGACAGCAGGTCACAGAGTGGACTCAAAATCAGAGTACAAGCATGCATCATGGAGCAACCTGAGCTATTACAACTTTGAACTAACTCAATTACTGTTTTGCCACAGGCAAATGTAGCATTCTGCTCTTCAGAGATGGAGAGGGAGAGAGAGAGAGAGGGAGAGAGAGAGAGAGAGAGAGAAAGGAGGGTGTAGAGAAAAGGGAAAGAGAAAGAAAATGTGTGGATGGGACCAAGTAAAGAAGATGGTAGATTCACTGTCATGCCAAAGTATTACCAATCATGCTATGTAGGCATGAGACAATAAGAAAATTTCACAATTAACCCTTCCAAAATAATTGTGATTCACAATATTATTCCAATAAGCATTGAAATATGGTTAAAGAGACCCTAAATCATACAGGAATCACTTTACATGCTGTGAAAGAAATATTTTCATTGCATCACACACAGGACAGATCTTTTTAGTTAAAATCCTTTTTAGTGAAAAACAAACAAGGACAGATTTAGACTCTTGCCAACACAACAATATAGGCAGACATTTCAAATCACCCATGTGACGATATTCATCATTATTCCGATTTACAATTATCCTGGTAATGGAAACTCACCACAATCAACTTTTTGTGAGTATTGTTTTTAAACCACGATCCATGATAAAATCCTACATGGCCTCATCCCTAATGCTATGTCAAAATTCAGCACCAGCCAGATCTGTAGACTTTCTTGTCCTTTCTTGTCCAAATCTTTCCCCCTCTCTCTTTTCAGTCTCCTCTTCTTGTCATTGGCTGAACCTCTTCCTATCAATCCCTCAGTGTGAGCTCGCTTTGATTGCATACAGCTCAGCTCCACTGTGCTGCAGTTACCGACCCTCTGTTGTTCTCTCTTGCTGCCTTGGAATATCATAATTTCCAAAAGATCATGTATCTGTATTTATCAGCTATTGATATCAATCTCAAACCGAAGCTATGGTACTGCAGCATCAGAAGAGAGCTGGGAGCCTGACGTCAAAAATGGGTTCACGCTCGGTGAGGTGAGCAACTAAATGGGCTCTTTGAAAAGAGAATGGCTGTTATCTCTTTCTCTTCTTCTCTTTCCCCCTCCTATTTTCTATTTTCTATTCTACCTGCTTTTATCATGCATCCCTTCCACCATTCTCCAGGGAATTACGTGTAAACCTGTTATCTGTCCCATTATAGACACAATGTCAGCTGCTAATGAATGCTATTAATTATCTTTAACAGCGTGTTTATACAGCGCCTATGTGGCAAAGAATAATAATAAGCTACTCCACGGGCCAGATGCAGCACCATTCTCTCAAATTTCTTATAGTTTCACTTACTTTTCTGTTAACAGAAAAATAAAGATAAACAAAGAGAAGTTAACTCCAGATCCACCAAACAATCTTCACCATCCAAATCTGCTCTTTCCGCAGGTATGCGAAATGATGAGTCCCACCTGTTCATAAATGGAGGCGTGTCTCAGAGAATTTGTTATCAGCATACAGCAGGAAAAGCCCCCTAAACACGGTGTAAGGGCAGCCTGTGTGCCGTGTGCAAAACACTCTGGTGGCATCTCCCATTCTTGGGCTTGTGCCAAACAAGGCTGTAGGCAGAAAAAGACCTTCAGCAGCTGAAACCAAACTTGATTGTGATTGTGTGGTTTGTGCTGAGCCAAGTCAAATGTGCCTTCTTGGGACAATAAAGCTCTGAAAGTACTGTTAAATAAACGTAAAAAAAATAAAAATAAAATAAAATAAAAATAAGAGTGATTTTCAATGCCAACAATAGCCGAGAATCTGTGATGCTGTGGATGTTGTCTCGGCAGAAGGATGTACAGTCGCTGGAATGAAACGAAAATGGTTTGATATTAAAATGTAGACCAAAAAACATATTGCCCATGCTGAGCACCCCGTGGTGACAACTGCAGGAGGACTGGACAGTTTCTGAAGGCCCGACACTGGCAGAGATGCAGTTCTTCTGCATAAACACTGGAAACTTCATTTATACATAAAACTACTTTAATAGCTCTCAGAGTCTATAGGCTTTTTTGCTGTTATTTCAACAAAGTCTCAAATGCATTCAAATGTTCTTATTTTAATAATCTAATCCTTATTACTCCAAAACATAACTGAAATGTGATTATGCATTGTTGTTTATTTAATGCATGTTTTATATTCTTCAGTTTTAAAATGGATGTTTCCATGTGTTGGACAACTGATTTGATTTTTACGTGTTCATGAACAGTGGATTTTTTTGTACCTGTGTTTTTAATCGCTCAGTCCTTGACCCTAAATAGTGTACAGCATGTAAACGCTGTACCAGTTCCCATAAAGGGACATGATACTGCAGGGCTTTGTGCACACAGAATCACACACAGAACCTGATCAAGTCGGCACATGTCAGCACTCAGAAATGCGTAAGAGTGCTCTTGAGCCTGCGGAGATTCTGCTCTTACTTCAAATTTCAAATAAGAAAATCTTTGTGAATGCCAGAATCTACTTGAAAACTGTGTAAGTGGGTTTTATGGAATATTTGTTCTTAAGAACGGTTGATGAATAAGGCCAAATGCTCTCGACCACTCATATAATTTTCTCTTACCAAAGAGAAAAGCAAAAATAAGTCACTGGTGAATCCCACAAATCAACGGGTACTAGGAAGACAAGAACAAATCGTGAATATGAACAAATATAAGAAAAATATGTTTGCATGTTTGAATGTTGCTTCCTGCATCCAGCCCAATGTGTGTGTGTTCGTGTGTGTGCTGGAGGGAGTGGGCGCGCAGGCATGTGCAAAGGTGTACACAAACAACAATATGCATGGCTTGGAGTCCTGTACCACATGTTTGTGTGTGTGTGTGTCGTTGCTAGCTGTACAGGTACCTTGCCCTTTAGATTGTCTGTTTACTCTGGATGTGCTGCACTGAGACGCAAGACGTGCATGTGTGAATCCCACAACATCCTTGTGGCTGATTTGTTGACGCCCATGAAATAACATGACCATAAATCAAGAATTTACATGTGTGTGTGCTGCGTCTCACCTATGTATACTCTTCTGCTGAAGCGTTGCATCAGCAGCAGGACAAATACGTGAAGAGGAATAAGGTTGATGATGAAGACGTAGCCTCCCCATGCTGAAACCTGCAACACACACAGTGGAAAGGCCTGAGTTATCACCATAAAGCTCTTATTTCATTCATTTATTACTTTAGCAACGCTGGTCATGGTTGTTACTGTGTGGGATGCAACTGCTTCGACTATGTATGCACATGCACTCACCTGCACACGCACACTCACACACACACACTGACTTTACTGCTTGTCATAATGGAATTTTGATCCCTCCTGAATCTGTGCAGTGTTTTCAACAGCGGTGGATAATCAGTATTGCAACTAGCCCACGAGTCCCTGTAGGCTGGGAACTGAAACGGCGGCTGTGTTTTTTCCACATATTTACCACACACACACATACACACGTACACACACATCCATAATGAGACGAGGAGTAATAAGAAGGAGGGAACAAAGCTGCATCGCCCACCTGAGAGCTGTGAAATCATTATGAGCTATAGCGCTAAGAGTACCATTCAGATTATGTCGTTACTCCCTAAAGCCTCCAGAGAACACACACACACACACTCGCACGCACACACATACACATGTACACACACATCCAATCATTTCAGGTTTTTGCCTATTGTCTGTAAGTGTCATGTACCTGCCAGACAGTGAGCAGCTGTCAGAGAAGAGGTGTGACGGGTTACACGATGAGCGCTACGTGGCATCAGAATGATCATCAAGGAAATAACAGTCGGGCTGAATGATAGCTCAGACGGAAAAAAAGACTGCCCGTAATATTTGTCTTTGTCTGACGAGAATGACCTCTGGATGAGTACAACAAAGTTTGATGGGCATCCAAAATGACTGTGCTGTGTGTCATTAAAACCTTGAGCACTTTATTGTTGGTTGCTGTCCTCGGCTGCAAAAAGGATTTGTTGTTGTGGTGGAAGTTTGGCTCCAAAGTGCGTGTCCTGTGTGTGCTGTGCTTTATGAGGACCAAATGTCTTCTTAAGAATAGAATCTACATTTTGCTATTCCTCACTCCTACAAAAGGTCTAGATTCGGGTTAGGATTTGGTAAAAGAATGAGGTTAGAGTAGGATTGGGATTCAAGGTTAGGTTTCATGAGGTTAGGATTTGCATTTAAGATTAGTAATAGAATCAGGTTTAAGTTGAAGGCTGGGGAAAGAATTTGGTCAATGAAGGTCCTCACAAGCACAATATAAAATGTTTGTGTCGTCTCACCATGTAGAAATAAGAGAGGCAGCATCCGATGGTCCAGAAGACCGAGCCCGTCTTCACCGACTTCACCTGCAGTTCACACAGAGGAGAACAGGAAAAGGTTAACCGATAATTAAGAGACTTGAAGAAGCAGTGTCAGAGACAGTGTGTGCACAACAAAACAAAGTGAAACCTCCATTAACAACTTCGATTAAACCGCGCTGTTCTGTTTGCTATGTTTTTCCTTGAGGATTTACATTGCTACTGCTTACCCAACACAACGGTCTGAATTATTCATCACATTTCCCTCTTTAATGACCTGTACAAAGCAGAGCAGCGTGTCCTACACATCTTTACCTTCCCCGCCACACTATGGTGAGAGCTGCTAACGGGCCGGTACTAACGAGGGCTTAACAAGGCTAACGAGCCCTGACTTAAAGAACACACGGATTGAAGCTGCCTTTATTGGCTGGACAAGGCTGCAGATTTGGATGAATGGTGGAGCTGAGCCAATGAGACGTGGTGGATGGCAGGAAGCGAGGGATGAAATGAAACTTGGACTGAGGGAGAGCAACAGAGGTGGAGAGAGAAATGATGAGAGAGAGAAAGAGACAGAGATTAAAATAAAGCGAGAGAATGAAACAGGGAGGAAGTACATTAGTTGGTTTCTTTGGTTACCGAAGTCATTTTGTATTTCTGTTCATGCATAGCCTGACCCTGGTAAAAATCTCAGTCTCGGTTCCTCTGAGTGCATGTGTGTCTGTTAGTGTGTAGTGCGATTTATTCATGGTGTGATTTATTTCAAATCCATTTAACAGCTAGAGACGGAGGACAATCAAGAATTTATCTTCATCTACAAACCAGGTTATGCTACTCCATATCTTATCTATACCACCAATTAACAATTACTCCAGGGCTTCATAACTGGGATGGTGAATTACTTCATATTAAATCTCTGTGGTATGGATGAAGTGTCTTGGCTGATAAAGTTCACTAAGAATTACATTAGCCTACATACAGCAGCAGCATGCAGGAACCTCTGAGGACAAGTGTGATAGATGAAGCTATAGGCGCTTGGCTTGGTAGTTATAGAAAAATGCACATTAAAGGGGAACGCATATTTGATGTTCCTAAAATCTCCAACAGTTCAGTCACTGTCTAACATGATCATTAATGTATGTCCCCAGAACGGCTTCTTTATCATCAAAAGACACTTTCTGGAGTCAGCCCACTGAATTAGAAACTTACTTTATGGACTTATAATAAGTTGTGGATTATTTCACAATTAAACAAATTCATTTCAGGCCATTATCAAAGACCTTAAGCCAGGCAATCTGCCCTTCAACAAGAACCTGGTGTGACATTAATGAAGTGACGACACAAATTTAAGTTGTGGCTTTTCTTCTTATGCCATTAAGTGAGACCTGACAGAGGTCAAGAAGGTAGTCTGACCTTTTCAAGATTATATAAATTCCATATGTGATGTAAGCGGTAGAACAGACTTTTCTCTGAACTCGATAAGTTAATGATTAATCAATTATCAGTTCATCACCATTGAGAATATGGCGGATTAATGTTAATGATAATCAGTGATTTATTTATTACACAGATGTCGGCTATTTCCTGTACTTTTTAAATCTATTATTGCATTGATTCATTATGAGCTCAGTTACACTAAACAAGTGCCAACTGTCTGCCTCTCGATTACTGTATGTCTATTCTATGCCTAACATGTTCAGCCCCCCTCCAAAAAATAAAAAAATAATAAAATTTGACAGAGGAAGAAAAAGCACATTTGGGCTTTACATTCCTAAAAAGATTCGATTACAAGCAGGGTAGATCAATCACTTCATCGTTAATGTTACTGAAGATTAGTAAAACTACTCTGAACATCCTCCCTTTATCTGGTGTCAGATATAGCATCATAAAAGTCCTAATTGTTCCACGCACCATTGCTGTATTATTGATCAAATCATGAAAGCAACATTTTCAGCTCCTGAGAAACACCGGCCAGCTGCCGCAGCCATCCTGGGTAACACTGGACAGCTGCAAAACATGGGTGGGGGAGGGGGGGTGGACTACCGCTCCCCGTCTCATCGTGGAAGATAAACGTAAACAGACGTACCCAGAGGTAGTAGGTGAACTGCAGGGCGAAGATGGCGATGCCCTCGTTATCGAAGGAGCCAGCCACGGAGCGGGAGATGTAGCCGGGAACGATGGCAATGAAGCAGGCCGCCAGCAGCCCTGCCCCCTGGTTCCACAGTTCGCGCGTCAGCAGGAAAGTGGAGATGGAGGTCAGGCCACTGAACACCGGTGCCAGGAACACACACACGTCCCGGATGTGGACAGTGATGTGCAGCAGGTTGAGCACGTAGTGGATGAGACCTGCTGTGACCATCAGGCCCGGGTACACCTAAGAGAGGATAGTAAGCAAAGAGGTAGAGATGGGTTCATGGATGAGTGACAGGAAATCCTTTTTGTCCATATTCAAGTACAAATTAGTGATTTTTTATAAGGTCTAAAGCAAGAAAAAAAAAAAATCAAGGACTCCAATCTTTTCAGATCAGCTTTCACTCACATTTGTAGGTAGTTTGAAATACAATTCACATCTCTGACTCAGTCAACTCAGTCTGACCACTCAGGGCAGATTTCTAATGTTTTTTTTTTCCATCACTACCCATGCCATACATATTTGACATGAGACGCTGTGACAGGAAGAATAGAAAAACATGGAGGAAAGTCAGCAAGAACACTGCTGTCTGAACAGATGAAGATGCTTCGTGTCTCTCACTGCACTGTGACTAGAAAATGCCACCATAAACAGTTAAAATAAGCAGCAGCAAAAGTTCCATGTTACAAGAGAAACAAGAGCTGCTGGACAGAAAATGTGCCTCAAGTCATCGTGTGCACCCCTGCATCATTACTATGACAACCGCTATCATAATGTCAGCAAAAGACTGTACTGTCTACACACATAAACTCAAACTGGTGATGTGTAAATTCTGATGTGGAAAGGTTCAAAGATCAGCTTTGGAAAAAAAAAATAAAAAAAATAATATATTATGTACATAAATGTAAGGCATAAATGTGCAAATACACAGTATGGACATATGTATCTACAAGAGGAACATTAAAAGCCATGACAAAGGACAGTAGAGTAGCACTGTGTTTTGTGCTGAGAGAGACGATCATTCAATAGGAAGTCCTGGGTTCAAATCCCTGCTGAAGTGTCCATAAGCCAGAGCCAACCAGCTGCCAGGCTGCTGATCAGTCGCTGACCCTGATGGGGCGAGCAAAACATCACTTCCCAACAGGGATCATTTAAGCATCCAAAATGAACAGTTTCATACTTAGGTTAGGTTGCATTAAAAGAGCAATAAATTAGATTTCCCTTATTTACATTTTTTCCTGATTTGATTTACATCATACTAGGGGAAAGAAATCCAACTGGGATAACAGCAAAACTGATTAACCTAAATTAATTATTCTTTAATAAGGCAAGATAAGCAGAGCTAGGGGATGTCCAAATACAACACTATTGGATTTAAAGGACCATCCATGCAAATGTTGGCCGTCGGCTACTTTATGTTGCTAACATTAGATTTCTCTCCAAACTAGCGAGGTAAACTTCAAATGAAATGTCAGCATTATACGCATTATATGCGTTTGATATATGCTTTTAATTTATGAGCATTATTCTTTAGTTCCGTAATAACTGGCAAATTGTTTATGTTGGCTGTGTGCTAACTAATTCCAGCATTTGAGGACTTAAGATGATTTAAACACCTCGTCCTAAGAATACCTGTCAGCTAAAACATACAAACTGTTCAGCCCAGTTTGCCTCCATGTCTTTACAATAATGTTCCCACCCTCATTATTGTGTAAATCCTGAATGGCAGCTATATGACCAAAGTGAAAGCAAACTAATGCAATATTTCAACACCACTAAAAAAAGAATAAATAAGTGAGTTCAATAAAAGAAGGTAAATAAAACAGTGGGTTCAAATAAGATAAACCCGCTTTGTCCTTTACTTCTTACCATGGGCATGAGCTGCTTCAAAGTCAAAACAATATTCGTCCAAGCACTGCTACTGCCTCAGTGGCCAATGTGACTGTGCAAAAGTGGGCCTGCGGGGCAGATTAGCCCCACAACAGTTAATGCTACCTTCATCAGCCCGTATGGGAAGGAGGATGGAAAGATATAAATATATGTGGGAGGAGATAAGCACAAAGAGATGAGTGGCAGTGTAATGGTGTGTTAAAGTGACCCCGGTCTGTCTGTCCTCTTGGTCTTTATGAAGACAGATCTACTCTCTTGTGTCTTATGACTGCTCCCTGCTAACTCGTTGCTTCCAATAGGAGCGTTTTAACCATCCAGCTGTGCTCGGTGAAGATGTGTGTCTGTGTACCCGCGTGGATGTGCATGTCTGAATAATTGCAAGGGAGCCCGAGAGGATGACTGGCAATTTATCACAGTCAAGACAAAGGAAGAGTGAGGCTTACGTAGACTTGCACTAAACTGCACACATGCACACAAGACGTACCGTGCCCCCCACTATCCTTCCCAGAGGGTACCAGGCTCTCTCGTCAAACCAGTTGAGGAACTCGTAGAAGCCATTGGTGGTGAGGTGGTGGGTTGACCTGTAGTTGAACCTGCAGAGGCAGAGTGAGAGGATAATTAGGATAGGGCACACAACCAAATAGAGCAGCTATAAAACACATCTGTGTCCCGTTGCATAGAGTAAGCTAAAGATTTGGCTTGAGATGTTGCCAAAATGATGAATCAAATTGAAATAAAATAATTACATTCATATAAAAAATAACTTTTCAGTGAATTTATAGTGAGCCTTGCTCCTGAAAGTAACCCAGTTTGGGTGACATCCAGCACCTATTAAGTTTGAAGAGCCTTGTGGATATTTTCAAGCCATAAATAATTTTGGGCGACTTTGAATTTTATTGTTTTGCTCAAAACATGAAATACCAATTTTGTGTTCGCACTGTTTTTTTCCATTTTTTCTTTTTTCATTTATCATGAATTTCAACTGAACTGAACTGAACAAAGCAGGGCTGGTGGCCTGCTGTGGGTGGGCCAGGTTTCTCTAGCTGTGCCAGACAAGCAGCTGTGAAAAGTATGAACACAGGGGTACTGTGGGTACTTTGGCAAAAGGCTGGCATGAAACAAGCAGAAACTTCCAGCATTTAAAAAAATTTAAAACTTGCACCAATGAAAAAAGTTCAAAGATACACCACTGAAAAGTTGAAAGTCATGGCTATGAAAAGTGCTGAAAGTTACGGCTATGAAACAACTTTAAAGTCACAGCAAGAAAAACATTTCAAAGTTTCAGTACCACTGGAAAACTGATGAAATAATACAGTAGCACCAGAAAGAACAGACAGAAAGTATGTTGCAGATTTACTTCGCCCAGTGTGCTGCAAGACTATCACTGAAATTATACCAACATGAAAAGAGAGGAGATACAAGAGATGCAGTGTGATGAGGGTGCTGTAAACAGCAGGTGCCCAGAAAAATCACTGGCAACATCAGCACCACAGCTAGCAAGCTGCTGCCAGCTGGAAGCACCCTGTATGGTAGACAGTCACTGCTGCAACAGAGATGTTTTTGCATGAGAAACAGGAATAGCGCTGGGATGCCTGTGTCTGCATATGCATGTGGGAACGTCCTCTTGCCACGGTGTGCTTAATAACTTGGATTAAGTTCAGAATTCAAATGGAGACGGGACAAAGAAAATAAAAGATGCTCTTTCACAGACAACCGTGGTATTGACTGAGGCTTGGCATTCAAAAAAAAAAAAAAAAATCAGGTTCTCAATCTGGCACTTGAGATAACAGCAGCGCAGATCATCTCGACAGACAAGTGAATTGTGCTGCATCGAACTAACTAATGGAAAGGGGGGAATCATAAAGGACATCTGTAATTAAATCATGACATTACAATTTGTTGAACACGGCTTATTTCACTGAAGTGTTCAATTCGGTTCACATCAGGAAAAGGTCTACGTGTGCAGGGGACAAGGACATACAGGAATGACATCATTTGCTGAAAAATAATCACCGTTAGCTGATAGGTTCTCGAGAACCCTTTACTTTGTGTGACCTCCACCTCCACAAACAACAAATCTCAGCTAACAACACAGAAGATAAGACTTTCTTCTGATTTCTCTCAGAAAGGCGGTGAGAAATGGAACAAAAATCATCAGAGGACAACTCTCCAGAGTCGCTATTTGTCTTTCTTTGCTCACGCTCTTCACCTCTTTGTTCTCCTCCCATCGTGTGTCGTCTCCTCCGCCTATTTTTTCTCAGGTTGTTTACGGCCACCGAGACTCACAAATGAATAAGCCCTGGTACAAACTTGTCTGTAATTAGGCGAGTTACAATACAAGCATCTGGTAGATAGACTGCTGCCATTGTGCGAATCCTGTGTCGACTGTCTAGCCTTCAGACTGAGACGCTGCTGATACATGGCAGTTAGTCTGTGTGTCCCCAGAGCTTTTCAAACAAGTACTAAAGTGCTCAATACAAAGTGTCCATCTGCAAAAAATATCTGATGGAGGGATTGCAGCATATAGCTTGCTCAGCCCTCTTAGGAGGGATTGTTACTGTTAGGGTGTGTGTGTGTGTGTGTGTGTGTTCATGCTTACACTCAAGTCAAAATCATTAGAGAAATGGGGGACAGAATACCCACAAACACAGAGCAATGCAATAGAGTGTTTCTTCGTTCTGATTCCTGCTTAGTGTCTCTCTCTTCCCTCTCACGGTCAGAGTCCTAGCGAGCCAACAGCATACTGAATCATTCCATCGGCCAGCCAAGAGAGGAAAAAAAAAAAAAACTCACCACCCACACTTCACTCTCTAGATGATGATGGCTCTTATACTTTTTCCAGCTCGGGACTCAAATGAAGCAAAATTTTGTCTTTCCCATGGGATCCAGGCTCATTAAAACATAGTAAAACTATTCCTGTCATGTGTAGACCCGCCAAAATCCAGGCCAGCTACTCACTCTGGGTCCAGACCAGGGTGTGAAATTACCTCCGGACAGCAGACAAATGCTGGTGTTTCTCTGCTGCGGCCGGAAAATTTATCTGCCCTACCAGCCACTTTGACAGGTAACCAGCCATCATTTGGAAGTCCTCTGCCATTGTAAAAAAAAAAAAAACACTATTGGACTGGTAAAATACTGAAAGCGGGAGGTGAATTTTGGAATACATCACATGCTGTGCTCGATAGTTTCCTGCCCTGGCATACTGAGATGCTTATGGATATAAGCATCTGGTAAGTCAGGGACTGCAGATATCCTGCTGCTTTTTAGTCAGACACGTACTTCTGCCTGGAACATAAACGGATGCAACAAAATATTCAGATGAAAAGTATTGGCTAGATAAATCGTGTAAATTACTTACCCAAAAGCTTTTGTGTGCAGAATGAAATGATTTCAGATGACCAATCAAATTCACCAAGAGAAGTGCTGCTTTCCTGACTTTTTCACTCGCAGTAAATCTATAGCTGAAAGGCGGGATGCATTACTTATTTTGTGGAATGCCAACCACTCTCAGCCTCAAATCAGCTTCCGAATGTGCAGCCTTCAGGTTTAAATGTCTGAGGGCAGCACAGCACTCCAGAAAACACAAATCAATCATTCTCAGTCAATCTTCACTGAGTAAATAAGTGTTACCTCAGTCACACATTTGCTGTGATAAGGAAATAACTTATAGAGGATGAAGGCCAATTTAGTCTGTCATCGTATTTAGATTGGTCTTTATTTGGTGCTGGGGCTTAGGCTAAGGAAATTATTTAAAGGTCAAACAAGGTGCATTTTTTTTTGCCTGTAACTTTGTTACAACAAAACATGGTCTTAGAAAATCAAATAACATGCTGTCGTTTTCAAATTTTGTGGATGGTTTTTCATTTACTCCAGCACCCCATTTCTGTTTCACCATCCTACCCCTTTAATTTGGAGACCACAATGTACTGAGTATGGAGGTCAGTGCAGACAACCACCATTTTTTCACAACAAATTTCTGTTTTCAAAACCATTTTCTCTGAGAAATGATTTGGACACACACAAAACCTTCAAAAGGGACTCGTAATCAAAGTTTCTTACTTCTTTTGGGACAAATATTCTGCTGAAATTAGGGGGGAACCTGAGTGTCAACCTCACAACAAATCAAAGAAAAAAACACTACTGATTAAAAGTTGCATAACTCATTTAATTTACAAAATTCTGCTGCAGATGTAGATGTTTGCATCTTTCCAAAAATTTAAGCTTCACTCCACAAATTTAAGTTTCATTCCAGTTTGAAAGAGTAACTTTTTGCCAAAGATGTTCCCTTCTACTTGTCCGAACTGCAATACAAATCAAAGTCTGTAAATGATTCACTGACATGCCGCTGAAAGCTTTACTGCACTGAGGTACAAGCTGTTTTACCAGCCGGCCTCACCATGTGGATTAGCTGTAACTCATTCTGGCCCCCAGGGGGCGCATGCTGCGGCAGTGACTAACAAAATGCAAAATGCCAACCATCGCTCCTGACTAATCACTATGGCAACACAGCCAGCAGCCTGCTGCTGCATGTAAAGAATAATCTCTATATCAACACACACACACTCTCTCTCTCTCTCTCACACACACACACACACACGCACACACACAAAAAACATAATTGGCATGGTAAGGACAAAGGTTGCCATGACTTTACTACCTGAATAACTGCATGTCGTTCTGTGTATGAAAGTTGATCAGTTTAGTGTTGCTCTAATCAATAGGCCTTAATATTGTGAAAGACCTCATGATATAATTTAATTTTGATGTTACAGTGTAGTTCATGGGACAAGATAAAAGATTTGACACATTTTAAACTTCAAACATTATTATCATATACAGTAGATTTAAACGAAACTTGTATTGTGATTGATAAAACAAATGTGCATTACTGATGTGGATTAGATAAAATTTGCTGTAGTACACACAAATAACATGTAAATAAAAACTGAGGATGCACAACACTTTTAACTGCAGACTGCAGGAAAACTGGTCTGCTCAGCTGTGTGCCAATTCCTCTGGGCCAGCCAGTAGCAAAAGAGCCACCTTGTTGTGATCTGTAATCGCAGTGCCCCTCTTTAGCCAATCAGTGTGATTTTGAAAAATTAATAGTGGGGTGCATCATTTGCCCATTCTGGTCAGAATGGCTGTCTGGGATATGCCATCCTCCCTGCTTTCATCGCTTCAGTGTGTCACACATTTCACCCAGCGCATCTCAGACATCTCAGGTTTAAAATCCTGACTACTAAGGATTTGCTTTCACTCCCTCTTGCATTTTGAGTAACCTTTTTGATGTAACAATGATTTTCTGGACAGGACGATGTCAGAAGAATGGGAGTTACCGCCCTGCCTAATTCTCTGATAAGAAGCCCCCCGCTGACCCCCCCTCCCACTCCCACTGACAAACTGTACTGCTGCATCTTCAAACATGGCAAAGGGCCAGAGAGCAGCCAAACCTGAGGACAGCATCACATTTTAATGACCCATCCCACGTATTACTATCTTTTCCAAGGACAGGCAGGGCGATGGCTGCCTCAGCAGGGCGATCAAGCTTCCTGCTGGCTTCACACAGCATGTGTGGGAGCTCAGCGCAGCAGGACTGAAAAACACACCGCTCCGAGGGGAAGACCGGAGGTGGCAGGGAGACGTGAACACAAGCACATGCAGTCGCAGATGTAGACAGGCATGGAGACACACACAAAAAAACAAATGAAAAAATAAACTTGTTTGCACTCACAGGTGACAGTATTCTGCATGCAAGTGATGTATTTACCCTCACCCAAATGTCAGCTTGTTTTGACCCGTAACTGGCTGCCATGCAAGCCAGCTGACCCCTATGTGTCTTGCCCTTCTTTCATCATCTTCCTCCATTCATTCTCTCCCCTGACATTTCAGCTCCCTTTGTTATCCCATTCCCATCACTTACCCTCTCTACCTCTGTTTTCTCTCGTTGCCTCACCCTCTCCTTTATTCTTTTCCCTCAGTATCTCTCAGGCTTTGTTTCCCTGTCACTCCCTCAATCTATCCCCCTTTATACCCGATCTCCATCATTCTCTCCACTTGCAATCCCCTTTTTCTCTCGCTCTACCATCCCAGCCCATTGTTACATTTATCACACTGTGGCTACCATGTGTTGTTGAATTAACACTGTACACGCACTCCACAACCTGCACAAAGCCCATTCTTCCGCCACAACACAGCGCAGCGTCATGCAGCATTGGAAATGGTTTTAGGCATTGTATGTGGGTTTATAACACACCGAACACACCCACGCACAGATATCGTGACAAATGGTGTGCAACAACAAATGTCCATAAACACAAACCCATACAAAGGCAACACACTGCTTCAACGTGTAATGTACACCTACTGTTTTATACTTTCGTACAAACTGTACATTTACATGACACCACTGCACACAGCAAACAAATTTTAATACAACTTCAAATAAAAAACACTGGAATGCAGTGTGAAGCAAGACCTTGCAGCTGGGGCTGAACAATTACTTGAAATACTAGCAAAGTCATAATATAGACAAGCTGTAGACTGGCAACATGTCCACGGTGTCTGCCTTCCACCCAATGAGCGCTGGGAGAGGCTCCAGCACCCCCACAACCTTTACGAGGATAAGCGGTTTGGAAAATGAATGAATGAATATAGACAAGCCGAATATTCAAATCTTATGAGCTGCAATTTTCGCGATAAATGTAAAATGTGTGACAAAATACCATATAAATAAAGTATTATGGTGCTACGGAGAAGCCCTGGCCTACAAATCCTCTACTCCAAATGTAAGAAAACCTGTTTGTTTGGTACAGAGCCCAGCAGAAATCACATCATCATCATTTTAATAGCTTTTTCAGAAAACATGAAAATTATGATGCAAAAAGGTGTAATTTCTTTTTCTTTCTTGATGTAACAAATTGATATGGTATTTTTTAACATAAGAAGGTTCTGTCTGTTAGTAGGAATATATAGAAAAACAGCACTGCCATGAGCTCAGTCTGATTAAAACCATTCAGCAGGCCATCACAGCAGGCAGTGTAGATTAGAGAAAAGCAGAGAGAGAGGAAGAGCCACTGGTCAAGTCAAGTCTTTATTATCCCCCAGAGGGAAATTCAGCTGGCAACTGCAGCCATAGTTTAACATCACATGACTGGAGGCAGGGGTCTGAGGAGCAGGAGGGACAAATAGATTGGCTTTCATAGCGTGCTGGCTCAGATTTTCAACTACCAGCCACACAACCAGGGAGTGGGCAGGGGTCAGAGGCCCTGAGGGGGAAACTGATAGAAACCATAACAGCACTTTTAATCCACCTATCTGGCCTGTGCTGCCATGTTAGCCGCCACACTGTGCAACTGATCAGTGGAAGGGAGCGCTCTGATTGGTAGATGAGAGGGAAGCAGCCAACATGAAAGAAATGAGGTTTTTCTCTGCCCATCTGTCTCTCTCCAAAAACAACCCCAATCAACTCTAAACATCACCAAACTCCACTTCCAGTCCATGAAGATGCAAGATGGGGGCTCTTCTGAGTTTGTAAAACGCTGCATTTGGTCCAAGGCTCAACAAAGAAAATGGAGATTGAGGGAGCACAGGAAAGGGAGAGGGAAGAAAGGGAGAAAGCATATTGGTAAAAAATGCAAGTAGAGGCGAGCAAGGATGGTAAGGGCTGAGAAGGAGGACAGCAGGAAGGGGGAGATGGAGAGCCAGACCAGAGGAAAGGAAGGGGGTGGAATGGAGGCAGATGAATTAAAGGAGGGCAGAGAGAAAAATAAGTCGAGGTGGAGGGGCAGAGGACGATCGAAATTACACAATGTTCGAAATAGCAGCCAATTCTAAAGGGTGATATTTAAAGTTAGAAAAAGGTAAGTACAACTGAAGTTTATCATCTGGGCTTATTGTTTGATGGAAATAAAAAAAAACAGCAAATACAACTGGCTATAGCACAAAAATAACTGTATATCCAAAAAACAATGATTGGTAAAGTTTAACAATCTACTGGAACTGTAATGGACCAGGAACAAAACTGGGCCTTGACATCAAAATGATCCACATATCGACAAAATATTGAACAGGTACAGAAGAACAGCTAGGAGCTTGGAAGGCAGAGTGAGCAGTGCCTCCTCCTCAGCGGCCGGGTTACACACAACACAACAACAAAACATCACACGACACACACGACAACAATGGAATGTGCCTGTGATGGGAAACCAGAAACCAGAGTCAAAATCCTACTGCCAAAACACAATGCCGGTGTTTGGAATGCTGGCAAGCCAAACACACACACACACACACACACACACATCTCTAAGCCAAGTAAACATTTTTGTTTTCATTGGCATTTTAGCTCAAACCTGTATTGTGTGAGAGTTCATAGCCAAAATAGAAGCAATGGGAACAACTTTTAGAAATTATTGGTAAGGGAGATTAAAAAGTGACAAACGGGACTAGCAACAGTATGCACAAATGAGAAAGACGGCCAGAGTGAGACACACACGAAGAGAAAGTGTGAGGAACAGAAACCTTCTCCAGCCTCACAGATTTTGTTTGGTTTGGTGAGGGAGGTGTATGGAAATCAGCTAAGCCGGTTTAGAGCCCAGAGGTGGAGGAGGGAGGAAAAACTGAACTTCACACAAAGGCATTTATTAAAATCTGATGATGTCTCATCAAATTCCCCCAAATCCTATATTGCAGTAAGAGAGGGCATATGAGGAGACACAATGAGCATGACTGCGCCCGAGCATGACTGGCTGATTAAAAAACAGCACCCAAGGGTGGGTTTAGGCACGAGCGAACATTCGCATAACTCTCCCTTCTACCCTTCCCTCTGAACACCGCAGCTTTCCGTAAGCAAATAAATCAGATCGAACAATTTCCAAACTAAATCAGCCCAAAACCTTCTGCTCAGTTTGCACCTAGGAGGCATCAGACAAGATAAGGGATCATAATTTTAATCGTTTTTTAACCCCCGGGGGAGTTTGTTGGGCTGGCCGGTGTGACAAATTGAGAAGGATCGGGAAAATTACCACAGAGTTGTGACCCTCATTCATTCTCTAAATCAGCTACAACAGTCAGGGGAAGTAGCAGCTGAGGACAAAAGGGACGGAGACAGTACTTTATTACACAGGGTCTTAAACTTTTCCAGTGTCAGAACCAAATTAGAGAAATTTAATTCCACCCTGGGGCCAGCTCTAATGAAAACTTGTTTTAACTCATCTCGGGAGCCAGAAGAAAAAGGACCATCCAAGAATTTAGGTGCTGACCAGTGTCACAGTTGTAGGCAAAGAGTTGCTGTAATTCCCCTCTAATGCAAAAACAAAGAAAAAGAGAGAAAAAAAAAAAAAACAGCATAATGACTACCTGAGGAAAAACATACTCCCTCAAAATACGCTCTCTAAATTGTGCATTTTTGACTATTTATTACCACAGAAGTACCCTACACTTTAGAAATGAGCCTGTGATTGGCAAATTATAATTTCAGTTTCCAGGTCCTGCTGTGAACATTTTTTTCCTCCTTCAGCAAGTAGTGCCGAGGTGCACTTGAGCAAGAAGCCTAACCCCGTGATTGGCCAACAGTGGAGGGGCAGGCATGGATGACTAATTAACTTTTCCTTTAAGGTTATAAAATAAAATTGTTCCACAGCTTAAATACACATTTTCATCTTTGCACCAGTTAAAATAAATGGTGTTCTTTTGTGATGTAAGTGGTTTGCCTCTGCTTATAATCCCACTTTACTGTGAGTGCACTTTCAAATACAAGGCGAAGCTAATTAGGCTAATTGGGTACAAAATATTATAGCCGAAGTAACTATGGATACCCACAACTACACTAGTATCGAGCAACATATTACCAAGCCAGACTATATGACCCTGTATAACCCTGATTCAAACATATAATATGCTTTCAAATATAAGTGTGTTTCCTGAGCATGGTCCCTCTGTTTTGAGACATGACTGATTTTCTCTTGCAGCAGAAACAGGGTCCACCTGATGAGCATGAGTGTCTGGAATGGGGTGTCCAAATGGTCTTTTTGTTTGGCTAAAACCAAGCACACCTCAAAAATCCTATTCAAAAAAGTAATTTGGGGTAGTAGCCTATTTCATGGTCTGATTCTCTGCTCTTTGGGTCTATTTCAGAAAACTGATGAGAAGAGAAGAAAACCTTTAAGAAAGGAGCCCACTAGTGTGGTCATTGTTTCCCTCATCTCATCATGTTGGTCTACCTCCTTACATTAATCTGTACTGCTCATCATTTCGGGCCGTTTGCATCTCTTCAATCTTTTATCAGTTTGTGCTTTCCTTGCAGCAATCACTGGATTCAGTAGACTTGAAAAGTGTGTCTAAAACACAATCAAGGCATCAGTTGGTGTCTGTATGTTATGCAGCAGGGAGAATTATGCTTTGTGCATCTAGTGGGGTTGGGTATTGTTTAGATTTTATCTGTTCCGGTTTGGGTTCAGCTTATCGACTGGAGTTCTTATCAATTCCTGATTCAGATTCTTTTCATATTATTTGAGTATAAAAATAAATCAAATTTAATTGAAAGCAAAACCAGTTTAGTGCTGTGGTGCTCTCGCTGAAATAAATTAAATGAACAAATCACATATCCACAGTTAAATGCTATCATATAGAATGTTATAATGAATTTTATTATTGCAATAAAAAATATACAGAGCTACACTCTAGTTATAGTTAGTCATTTTCAACGAAACTATATACCATAAACCATAAATAATCCCTACCTAAATAGACAGATAGAAAGATATTCAACTGTTTAAAAGGAATGTAATATCATCACAATAAACTTGCCACAGCTTCAACTTTGATCCATCTTTCGATATAATGTGCAGCACTTAATTATTATTATTATAAATTATTATTGTTATTATTATTGTTATTGTTAGTAGCAGTAGTAATAGTAGCAGTAGCATTGTTGTTGTTAATTCTTCCTTGTCTGGTACAAACAACATCAGTAGAGTGAATGGTCATGGCAATGGTGGGAAGAATAAATTAATTAAACTCAATAAATAAATTAAGTAAACTCAATTTCCCCGCCCAATTTCCATTTTCCACATTCATGCTACCCTGAGCATGCACCCTGTCATTTTTGGTGACCTCATTAACTTTCCTCTAGCACCACCAACAGGCCAAACATTTCACTTGCACAGTATTCAAAACATCTTTAAAGTAACGGATGGCAGAGAATACACAGGTCAGTATTTTTGCAAATCTTCAATGTATATTAACATTGCTGTTCCCAAAGTACTTTTGCATACAAATACCACCAACCTCAACCAAATGTACACACCACAACCTCACAAGGCTTGCTTTCACTGATACATACAGCACACCAGTGAGGCACCAGCAGCAAAACCCATGTTTCCATGTTTACTGATGTTTAAGTTGAAAGGTATTCTTAAACCTGAACAGAGGAAAAACTGTAACACACACAGATGTTATCTGAAATTTAGCCTTTAAGAGCAGCAGGAGCCCTCTATTGTGCATTGATGCTTTCCTTCTGTTGTTTTACTCTTCTCTCCACAATGCGCATTCACTCGCTTCCAAAGACCTCTGCATGTAGAGACAGTCTGCTGAGAATAATACAAATATATTTTTTAAAAACCAGCAAGGTGGATACAAATATGTAAAACAGACATACAAAAAATAGGTTGCTGGGCATAGACAGAAAGTCTAAAACATCATGCTACCTGTGCTACTAATAATGAAAACGACATATCACACGGTTTGTTCCACAACAGATCTCGGGTCCTGACGAGTTCAAGTTAGCCAAACATCTGCAGCAGCCCCACGATCCTTCAGGACAAGAAGGAGGGAAATGCATTAGCCTAACAGAAGTGCTTACCTGGCTGACTGGCTAGCTGGAGTCGTGAGACTGCATGCTGGAAAAGCCTCTCCTCTGGACAAGAGACTTTATCAAATATGCATAAAGGCAATGTGTCTTTTAGGAGTTTTGGAGCAAGTCAAAAATGTCCTGCAGCAGCAATCTGAGTGAGAATAGTGTGTGGGGGTGGAGCCTAGACAGAGCATTGGAGCGACTGCTCAGTAAGCGCGTACATGCACAGAACAGTGCACTCTTTTATTTTACAGAACATATTGCTTAAATAAGTATTAAAAAAAAAAGCACAGAGGTATTTCTTTTGAATTTGCACTGCTGTTCATAAGTGGATAAAACGCCAATAAAACAAGATTCAGATGCAACAATCTCATTGATCACCAGCACCGACTTTGCTCTGTCTCAAAATTAAAACTGAGTTCACGAGGGTGGCTTACAGTTCTTATGCACAAGAGCTGGTTGGTCAGTCAAAAGCACTAACAGCCTAGCAGCAACACTGTCTCAGCCCATTGCAGTAATAATGATTATTTAATGAGGAGTTGCTTTGCGTCTCCAGCCAGATGCTTCACACAACTCACTGCCTTAGGAGCAGATCACAAGAAAGTAGGTTTAAGTTAAGTCACAGCGCCTGAGGAACAAAATACAAAACTTCTGTCCACACCTCACACACAGACATAGAACTGAAGCCTGCAGGTCTGTCCACTGACCTCAGTACATTTTTCCTCTTGGCACCTGTATATTCATGATGCCACACTTAACAGGGACTCTAAATCAAACTGTAGGACCTGCAACAACACAGTACATTCACAATGCAGCTCAAACTTACTTAAGAAATTGTACTTGTTGACTCTGTATGCACACATCTCACAGCAGCCAGATTGGCTTACATCAACCAGAAAAGGGCTTGTGCTGCCTCCTTAGTAGCCTGCAGTAGTTTCAAAGCAGCTTACCACAGCTATAGAGCAGAGCTGCTGCCTTGAGGGCCTAGCTAACGTAGGTATTCAGATATGAGAGTTTATATAACCTTGTTTCAACTCGGCAGGTCAAACAAGGCGTTTAAATAGGGGAAACTGAAGCTAACAGCTGAAAGGGCATCCTGGCCAATATCATTATGGTACACCGTGCAATTAGATTAGAGTATAGCTGGGCAAACACCGTTAGGCAGATGTCATATCACTGTACTAAATGGAAACATGAGCCAATTATTAGCTCAAGCAACTATACAAAGAGTAGCCTTTATTATTATTGTAACATAGTGATTCTCAGTCTCTTTGTGCCTTTTTTTGTACTGGAGCAGAGTGGGGTTTTTTTTGTTGTTTTTTTTAATAGATCACAGTGGCTGGTGGCTGCCAAAGTCATCAGTCAAGCAGAGTTTTGGAACAGAAGAAAATCTCCCAACGACGACTGGTCAACTGCCACCATGGCTTACAAAGTCGGCAAACTGACCAGCTACAGCAAAATTGTGCCTCCATTTGGCCGCTGGCGTGGGGTCATTTCACACCCTGAATGTCAGATCAAGTTATTTAGTGCTCAGTACATGGCATGGATACACAAGTGGTTTGGTCACACACAATAAACTGCTGGAAAAGGCCCTAATGCTTTACTTATAGAGAGATTTTTTTTTTTAGGATTTTTTTTCCACCACAATCTTTGATTTTACTAAATGCAATTTACCTATTAGAAATCAACATTTAGCTTCTTTAAATCAGACACACTTGAGTTCACTCTAGGACACCCTGGTTGTGAACATCTGCTCTAAGCATTTAATGTAAAAAATTATCACACTATAAAACAATATTTCCCTACAAATGTCACAAGATATTAGCATTCACTAACTTAACTCCAAACTCTAAATCATACAGGCTATATTTTGATCCATAAAATCCAGTTAACATCCACATTGTGTGTCTGTCATTTACTACAAAGGCAGCAGTCAGGCTTTGAACGGTTTGAAGAGTGTGATTCAGCCTTTCATATCTTCCTCTGAGTGATGAGTCCATTTCCTTCCAAATCACTGCAGCCTTGGCCTGAGGTCTGCTGTTTTGTGACTACTGCGTATCAGCCTCCTCTGCTATACCACCATAAAAATCAGCAGGGTCTATTAGGAATATGGAGGATACTGCAGGTCTGTGTGCATCAGTGCGCTGTGGGCTACTGACCGCTGACCATGAAATCTAGCTCTGAGGAACATAAATGAGGAAGCCATCTCTACAACTATACTGCGAGCCTTATATGGCTCCAAACCAGATGACAAAATGTATTCTGGCTGGCTGGATTATGAAGGGAGTGGGTGTCTGGCTTTGGCTTGTTTACTGTGTTACTGATGTGACTGATCATTCCACTGAGACTCGTGTTTTTCTTTTACTTTTGCAGAGATCATAAAAATCTCACAGGATAAGCAGGGTGCTTGTCCACTTGCTTTCACTTGGCCTATATCTTGTCTCTCACCATGCAGTGGATTCAGACAGAACTCAAATTCCTGAATAATAAATGACATGAGTTGTAGCAGTGGAAATGGCCAGTGCTGTACAGTATGTATCCACATATTAAATAGGCAGGTCACTGACACCAAAATGGCGATGGGCAACTGTGGAGCTGCGCTACAGACTTGCCTGCAGAGTTATCAGACTTCATGGCCAAGCATGACGATTCCCACTGTGAAATGCAGTGGAACATGTAGGTCGATAAGGCCACGCTGCACCATACCGAAAAAAATGAAGAAAATACATTTAAGCATTTAGGTTGTCATAGACAGGCCTAGAGCTTTGTTTCTTAAATTAGAGGTCATGGGCCTATCAGTGGTTGCTGCCCACATGATGAAGGAGGCAATATGTTTCCATGAGTCTGAATCCCAGAGCAAGACGGTCCTATTTGTCATTTGACTCTCAGGCTGAAAAAGAAGTTCAGAGCCAGCTCTTGACAAAGCCTCTCCCTCAACCAGGCCTCAATGACTTGGTTTTACTTGGTTGTTAGAAAAGACTTAGCTAGTAAATTGCTGCTGGATTGGGTTCCACATGGGAACAGTGATTCTTAAGTCTCACAATGACTAAAGAATAATCTTTAAAGGCAAAAACTGTAAAGCTTTTTGAACCAACCAATGAGCACAGCCCAAGAAAAAGACAAGAAAAAGCACACATAGCTGGGCTACCCAGGACGTACACTCTTTCAAAGTAACACTGTGGTTGAAAGCCTGTGCCTATAAAGATGCATACTGATTTGGTTAGGTGCATTTATGCCACTGTTTTCCCTAAGTAAACCATAACTGAAAGACTGTGATGATGAATGAAAATGAATGAAGATTTGATTAGGTGCATGCACTCTGTCCTTTTCTGGCTGAGACACACACGTATATAGTCAGGCTGGCTGCCCTGAGATACTACCAGACATTGCGGGCTCCATGAACCCAGGTCATCAGCAGGGATCCAGCGGCATCCAATCAGCAGCATGGATCAATCTCCTTATTCAGACCCCTCTAATCTCTTTACCTGAAAGGGAGACGACAAATACCCCAGCTCCTCTTCACTAATGTCCCCATATGTTCACTTAGCTATTCATATCATTGCCAGGCCGACATTAAAAAAGGCCTGTCGGCTGTCGCTCCACTTGGAGGAGGAAGTCAAGGACAGGGGCAAGCAAGAGAGAGAGGAGGAGAAAGACAGAGAGACAGAACAAAGGCGGAGGAAAGGAGGGAGAATGTGTAAGAGACAGGAGAGAGACAAATGAGAAGGTGATGAGACAGAGAGAGAGAGAGAGAGAAAGAGGGAAAGAGAGAGAGAAAGAGAAGAGACAGACAGACAGCTAGAGAGAGGATGCAGGACTGGCTGGGCTACATCAAAGAGACGTGCCCTCTGCTAGAATAACTCTCTGGGCCATTCTAATTGACAACCCACAACAGCAACCTAATGGCTGGTGAATTCTTAGCAGCACAGAGCAGACCAAGGAAAGAAATGAAAGACAGGGAGGGTGAGACCGAGGAGGAGTAAGAGGCGGCCAGGAAGAGAAGGATGAAGCCTGCCCTACGGTACAAAGAGTACACAAACAATGGAGACACATTTTCCAATTAAAAGCTGCAATTTCAATCCAGTCTCGTGACGCAAAGTGTTGCATGCTATTAGGGATGCACGATAGAGTTTTTGTCGATATCCAATAAGCCCATACCTTCCAACTCTTTTGGCTGATACCGATATATTATATCTTATTGTGAAGGCCCACTGGCAGATGCAGACATGAAACACAATGCTTTTCAAAATGTACACATTCCAGTGGGCAAAATAAGGAAACTACTTCAACTTAGGTTATGTAAAACATGCCATTTTTATTTTTATATAACATCTTCTTTCAAACAAAACTGTGAGATTCATCCTACTGAAACAGGCTTGGATGATTCTCTCACTGAGAATCACAATCAGGGCAGATTTGACCTATTTCACATTTCGACATGTCATATCGGCAGAACTCTTCACTTCAGGCCGATATTTACAATATTTCGTTCCTAAAGCCAATATCGCCTGATACTGATGTCATGCCAATATTATCGTACATCCCTACATGTTATGCTATTGAAAGCAAAGGAGCAAACAAGTCTCTTCTTTTTTTGTTAATTATCAAAGTGGGACAAACAATAGGCAACCCTGGCAAATATTTATTGGTGACAGCCACTGTCTTTATTTGTTATCATATTAAAAGATTAATCCGTCGTAAGAAGAGAAGGGTGAAGTCATTATGCTAATTTGCAGCTTTGTTTGTAATTTTAATCAAGATGAAAACATTTCTTTGGTGGGACGACGTTAGCAGAGTACTCTCTTACCTTTATCAGGCTAGTCATGTAGAGCCTGGCAAAGGAGCAGTGGGGAGGGATATCAAGGAAACACAGCAGGGCAGTGGCGGAGGAAATTATGGTTTCCTGCTGCAGAGCAAAATTTGCTTAACTTTTTTGATTTCGCATCTATTTACCAACAAATGTAAACAGTGGTCTACTGGGGTAAGGTTTCAAGCAGACTTAAAATCAATTTTTCCTTTATGTCATTGACATTTTATTTTATTGCCCTGGAAGTCCCACTTTGCCCACATTGTGAAAAGTGGTTACTATGATAGCTGTGACAAACACTACTATTAGTGATGTGGCATCATAGGGATATAAAATAACAGAAAGCAAACACACCAGCTGTGATTTTCCCCCCAATCACAGCACAAGGACTCATTTCAATTGGCAACACAACTTCGTAATTGCTGTGTAACTATACTGAAAATTGGCAAAACACGCTTGCTGTGTATTATGAGCTTCGTAGTTGCTGCATTGGGCTAGCCAGGGGGATTCTGTACCTGACACAAAGTGTGCGTGTGCATTTGTGTGTGTGAATGTGTGTGTGAGAGTGAGTGTTAATGAAGAGAGAGAAACCTTAACTTGATATTGAAGAGATTTGAACAGATCTCAGTCTCATTTGCATGACATGCATAACAGAGAAGAGTGAAAAAGACAGAAAGGGAGACAGGGAGAGAGGGGGAGAGAGGGAGAGAGAGAGAGAGAAGTTGGCCTGAAACCAGGCTACATCTGTTTGCTTTTCAAATGAACCATGACAAATCCTAACTACTTAAACATAGCATGCACAGACACATACATCCACAGAAATACACACAGGGGGACTAACAACTCAGAGCCTGATTCCCAACAGATAGCAAATGGACTGTAATGATTACAGACGACTTTCCTCAATCCAGCAGGACAATCTGCAAGCACAGCACATTTACTCCAGACTGATGCAGTTGGAAATACTTGGAGTTAAATCAGTCTATCCTCCAGTCTGACTCCCCCCTGCCTTTGTAAAGCTGGCAGTGCACTTGTCAGCTTCTCTTAACAGCCTGAACAGGAAACTAGAAGGGCCATGATACAGGGGCAGATGTTTGAGGCAGTGGGGACAGGTGATGGCAACAAAGGCAGGCTGGCAAAGTTGGACAAAATTAATGTGAATGGCATAAATACGCTGGTCGCAATTGTTAACAAATTCGCTAATCTGCATAATTTATTCAGGTCACATGACAAAAGTCCTGACATGGTTTCTTTTCACATATGCCATTTTATGTCCCCTAATGAATAAAATCATGGGGACTAACAGCCCTACACAGTCAATTTAAATAGAGAAGTGCCATTTAACAAATATAGCATCATCTACATCTAAACTACAAATGGGTGCAACTTGTTTAAAACAACTATTTTCCCTTCACAAACCTCATACATCTAAGTCCACTGAACATGTACATGCTAGAGTTGATGCTAATTTGTTGGCCTACTAGAAGTTTCCCACAGAGGCAGGTGGAGATGAGAATGAGAAGGAACATGTTATCCCTGCATTACTCAGGGGCTGTTTTCAACATTTGAGGCAATTACACTGAATAACATTTAGAAAAAAAGATAAAGACATTGAGCATAAAAATCACTGTTATGATCCTGCCAAGACAACAATTTGGCCCAGTAGGCTTTCGTGAGTCCTATGGCTATACAAGTCAGTATGAGTGTGTGTGTGTGTGAATGTAAGTACACAAGACGTGCATGGATGGGTGTAAGGCTCGCTCACTGGGCTAAGAAATCTTTGCTACATTCACAAGTTAATGTTTGCTGGTATGGATTTAATGCAGTTAAGCACTCAACCTGTGTTTTTTTTGTTTTTGTTTTTTTTTTAAATTTGTGTTACAAGGAAATGAGTTAATAACTCCAGAGCTGAAAATATCACAGTTAAAACTGCAGCTGCAATATTAAAACACAGAAGTGTCCCGGTGGTTCAACCAGTAGAACATGCACTGTGAAAGCTTTCTGCATTGGCCCGGGTTCAAGACTGGATCGAGCCCTCCCCTCTGTGCCCCGTCTTTCCCTTTCTTGTGACTGTCACATAAATCAAAAACGGCAAAAAAATACCCAAAAAACATTATAATAAGATATTCTGTTCATTCCATGCAACCCTACCTAAAATGAGCACATTCCAACCAAGCATGTTTGGAGGGGTATATTTGAACTCCAGATGCACAAAGCTCTGTAGATTAAAGACTAAAGACTCAAAAAAGTAATTAAGTAAAGTTACATTCTACAAATTTTACCTTAAACACTCTGTAAAAAGTAATTAGTTACTACTTACATCACTTCTGCAGTACTTTCCTCAAACCCAGATCAGCCATCATCAGAGGGAGAACAAGACACCAAATCATGAGTAGTGATCAAGTTTGCCTATTACATCACTTTAATAAAAGTTTATATCTGATCCTACACCAGCACTCTTGGTACATCTGCACTTACAGAAACAGGAACAGATTATCATTATCACAGCTCATCAGTCAACCAGCAGCACTCTATACTTTTCTCACAGTCTCTGTCCATGTGTGTGAGCGGTTTCACAGTCCTATGGTTTTCTGGTTGAATATCATAAGCAAGAAAAATTATAAGGATTAGTCTTAGTTTGTAACAGCAGAGTCGATCGCACTAGGAGGCGAGTTCAATTTAAGGTACATGATCTAAGTAGTGAGTTGTTTATGCCCTCATCAGTGGTCTACTGTTTGGATTAGAGGCTGTGTAAAATGAAACTGCTTGTTAGCTTCAGCAGACAGGACACAGGGGGCCAGGAGGTCGGGACAATCATCCACCACACACACCACATCTTATACATGATATTATCCTCGCTGAGAATCCAAATCTTTCAAAAACTAACGACTTGATCAGGAGGTGACAGTGGATTTTCTTCCACCTCTGTCACCTTTCTCTCCTCAGTAGTGTGTTAACCCAACCTTCTGCACTGGATGATATGAATGCAAGAAGGCAAGAGAGATTCTGATTGCTTATTTGATGTGATTTTTTAATGCATTAAATTTGCCATAACTCCACTGAAGTCCTATGCTCAAAAAATGTAAGCAACCATTTTTATTAGAAAATATTTAACTGTGATCTGATTACCGAAAATTCAAACATAAAACAATACTGCATTACTGAGAAAAGTAATCTAATTACAGTAACGCATTACTCCTTCCGGTGCTCCCGTAATCAGCCATAGATGGAGACTGACACACCCCTAATTAGCCTTATTTCCATATTAATAGCTGTTGCTGCTCATTCAAGGGAACGAAAAGAACAAAGACAAAACATGATTTCACCAACTGTGAAAATGAAGTAGTTGGAGAGGTTGAGAAAAGGAGGATTTTTTTGTCTGGATGTCTGAACACTGGCATAACCAACAAAATAAGAAATGCACAGTGGCAAAGAGTAACCTAAGTCAGTTCTGAGCTCTGGACCCTGGATGAAGCCAAAAAGAAATGGTGTGACTACAGACATGAGGTGAAGAAGTGCATCAGTGCTCCCAATGCAAGTGTGTGAACTACAGGCAGCGGCGAGGGGATCCCACCTCTCTCCAAAATAGATGAGAGACAGGGTTTGCACAGTTTCTCTGCATCTGCCGTTGTAAAAGTGGGCCCAGTTCCCTCTCTCTTGGAGACCTGAAGCAACATGTCAGCCACTCAACATCTTGCGCCAGAAAACCAGCATGCTCTCTGTACACCTGTTCTCTTCTTGCATTGCCAAGGTCAGTGCCAAAGCTGTCACTTCTGTCATTATGTACAGCTCTGCCTATTTTCAGCGGTCATAATGATAATGATTATTAATTGAGTTAAATATTACACACGTGCTGCTAAATCAATCCAAAATCATATCTATACTGTGTGTGACAGTGTAAAAGACATATTTTCACTCACAATATAAAACAGATACAGGCTTGTACAACATCATACAATCAAGCTGGCTATTAAGAACACTTGGTATACTGAAATAATAGTGTCGTGTCAATTCAATCTTTCATGTTATTTTTTTACTAAAAACCTGCTGCATGCATGGTGTGAAGTATGCGTCAAGGTATACACATTATCACTGTATACTCTTTTTTATCAATACCAATTTCTGTGCAGAAAACAGCATATGCATGTTTTTGTGCATACATATAATTTATGCATCTGGCCCAAAGGCTTTAGTTTGGTTGGTTTAAGCAGCAACACTATTCCTATTCTCCAAACCGCAGCAAAATACCTGCTAATGCAGGACTCAGACCATTTCCATTTGAACTATAGTATAGTGTACATCATAACGGGGAAAACCAACCTAATGGTGACCAACTAATGTAAATAAACCCAAAATGTGCAGTTTTATGGGTATAAGGAGATTGATGCTGACATCCGATAGACTGTAGTTAGACATTTAGACATTTAAAGAGTCAAGATCAAAGCGTCTCAGCTTAAGACGATATTCCCCCGGGAGTCCTGATTATATGGTGATTTAGGGTGTGTACTATGCGTATTATCTGTATGTGTACTCTACATCTAGATCTCTATATCTATATCTATAGTGACATATCTATCTATGAATCTATCTATCATCAATCTATATTTATATATAGATACAGACATATACAAGATATATATAGATACAACTGTAATCCAATTGTTCTGACCCTCCTTGCAGCCTGTGATTTTTTTTTTTAACATCCTAGTGCTATGATCTGTTATTTCCAAGAACAAAAATGCAACTAAGTCAACTTTTCCACTGTGTTTTGGACCAAAGAAACCAGGTATGATAACACTTTCACAGGGATGCCAAATGGCTGCAGCAAAACTGTCAGAGTAGAGCTGAGCCATATCAACTGGAGGCAAAGAACAGAAGCCTGTTTATTTCCCCCTCCTTGTGAATGGCTGTAGGTCTGGATCAGTAGTCTGTGAGGCAGAGAGAAGCAGGGAAGAGCCTCTCTGCCTCCGATCAGCCCTCTCCTGATCACTGATGATGAGCCCAGGGCTGACTCATGGCACAGAGCTCCGGCCTGCAATTACAAACACCCAGAAACAGGCTGAATAATTCTACCTGAGGACAGTTTTGTTGAGCTCTTAGAGGAACTTTGCCTCCCGATAAACACAACAGACACACCACAAAAAAGTGACTCTTCAGCAACTGTGGAAATACTAGGTTATTTTCTTGCTAAAATCTGTGCACTTGTGACATTTTGAACAATATGTGCAATGCCTCCGTTTGGTCCCAAGTTCATGTGCATGTGGGCTGCAATGTCAACGAACAACTTCAGTAAAACAGGCAAGGTTTTACTGAAGACCTCTGACACAATTTCACAAGCTTTTGGGGATTTGAGCAGGTAGCAGAAACATTCCTAAAGAAATCAGCTGCAGTCAGAGAATGAAGGGACTGAAGACAACAAGAAGACAGCAAATGCATTATGCTAACAGTGACATTTACAAATTAACAAAAAAAAAAAAACAGTATTGGATAGCAAGGGAGCAAATTGCATTCACAATAAAATCATATTTGTTGGAAGGTATATTTGATTGCATTTTAACAGGATCGTACTGCTGTTTTAAGTTTGTGTCTGTCTAGCTGGCCCTTTCCTGGAGTCTGTATACAGACAGTGCAGTATGAGACACCCGGGCTCACTGTTGTGCCTCCAGAAAAGGCCATGTGCTGCTATTCAAAAAAAAAAAAAAAAAAAAAAAAAAGAAAAACAACCTGAACATTGCCAGACCTACATAATCCATCACAGTAAGCATGAAGTCTTAAAGTTTTTGTCTTACTGTTATTTTTGTCTTATTGTTATTTCAATGTGTCTAACTTGAGCGTTTTCATACCAGTGTGCGCATTATGTTATGCTCTGCTTAATCTCAATCACCTGGCACCCACAGGTGACTGACTAGACCTGGTGAGTTCGCTAATTAATCGCTCCATCTCTTTTTGAAGTTACAATCACCTGGTGTAGTCTTTGGTTGTAATGAAGCCTGCACACTCTCTGCTATTCATTATGCATTATTGGTCACCACTGCGCAAAAATGTGACATTACAAACTCTGACATATCCGTGTCCTTTTTAATTAAATGGTGTGTGTTCTGCAGTGAAACATAAGCATCAATTTCAAGGGTTTGAAGCCATAATGTTTGTGTTATTACACTGGTAATCTCATAAAAAATATATATACAATGTAAAATCTGTTACTGGTTTTGTTTAATTTTACAAAAATGTGTTTTCAAACAGAGCTCGACACTGTGTGTGCTGACTGGCTGAGACATCTGTAACTGGGAGAAGACCACTGGAACAATGTGACAACAAGTCAATGTTTCCATCACATTTTTTCTTTAATCTGTGGTGAATGAAGAGAGTGCAAGATGAATCATCACCCCATGTTACTTTTTGTGCTCCTAACATCAGGTTATGTGACTGTGAGTGGCACTGACCTTGGATAAAAGTGGTTTCTGAATGCCAGCCATGTCAACTTTCAAGCTTTATGAAGCGTGCAAGGTCTTTTTTTTTTTTTTTTTTTTTTTTGCTTTTCTTTCTTGGGGAGGGGGGGGTTTTCTCATAAATGTTGATTCAATTCAAATTTTTCAGCCTTTAGTTTTGTGACATGTAGCCTGTTAAGTGTCTGTCCCTCTCAGTGAGTTTCAAGCTGCAAGCACTGCTTCTCTCTGCTAATGTAAATTGCATGTGCTTGGCATATTGTGCATATTTATGATTACATATGATTTTTAAGGCTCTTGCCACATAATAAAAGTAGTTAAATAGTTTTACAGTGTTTGTGGTTACATCTGCAACTATTTGGTCTCTTAATCCTTACATGGTTCATGTTTTTTGAAAACATGCAGGCCAATTGTAGTGATTGTCATACTGCTTTTACAGCTGACACTTAATGTTCTCTGCCATGAAATGTATTGTATCTTGCCTGCGTACCTAGCTTCAAAGTTAAAATCCTTTACCGTGTGGTTTTTCCATTATTTTGAGCACCCCCTGTTTTTACATCAGGTAACGCCTGATAAAGCACAAATATCCTAAGGTCTAGGTGAGGTGCTGAATGCAAAATTAAGAAGAGTGAGGAAGAAAGATGTCTCTAACCGTAGCCAGATGCTCTCTCATAATTTGTTTCCAGCCAGATGTTCTTTATCAGGCGTGCTTGATCCTGACAGAGGGGACAGACTGGCTTGGCAATGATAGATTTGCACCAGTCAAATCTGAGTCCAAGAGGCATGTGTAACATGTGAGCAACCAAAGCAAAGTGACTTGAAGCACTGCCTTCTTCACACATGGGAGGGAGATAGTCTCACTGATGAAGGAGAAATAGATTATACTGCAATTACACCAATTGACTCAATCTATATCACTTAGTTAAAGCAAATGGATTGGACTGGCACTCTGTCCGCAGCAGACAATATTTCAGATTTTGCACTCACAAGTAGCATCAGTTGTGAAAAAGCCGCCGAGCATCCCCAGCAGATTGTATGACGACACATACACACACACATCAAAAGCTAAAGTCATTTCAGCACATTTGGTGAAAAAGGGAAAGGGACAGAGGAGAAGTGAGAGATGAGAGTGAGAGGAGCGGGAAACAGAGAGGCAGCAATCTGGTGATGCCAACACCACAGAGCTCAGTAGTGCAATGAAAAATATATTAGACCTACGCATGAAATATGGATATTAGTACAAGTTTGAATACACTTGTGTTAGATAGGCTGCTTCAGCGTTGACGTGAGAAATCCGCAGATTTCATTCACGACCACAGCAGAGGACAAATCTCCGGGGCAGAGCAGCCTATAAAGTATGGTCCCTTTCATAAGTAATGTAGATTATGGTGAAAATCCTATATGCAGCACTAACATTTTAAATCACATATGTCTGTAACAGCCATAAAGAGAAAATGTACAAGCAGGCAGAGTGCCCACTCACTCCCTTTCTAAGGCAATGAGAAAACTGTACAACTGACACGTTAGCCGTATAGAGGCACACTGCCAGCGCTTGCAGTTAAAGCAGGATGGAAATCAAACCAGAAAAAACAAACGTTTTATTCAAAAGGAACTGAAGAGTTTTGTTAAAATGGATCTTCACCAAATTTCAGGTTTCATGCTCAAGTCATCTGTGAGGTATTGCCAAAAGCTCAAATAGTTCAAAAGCTGTGAGAAGAAAAAAGTGTTTTCCTTGTCATATGTTTAAACTGCAGGTGCAGAAAGACTGTCTGCCTACTTTATTTGAATTTAGTCAATGGCAACAGTGAACGGCAAATCAAACTGCTCTTCTTGACATTAATATTTCTGTATGAAGAAAACGCTCCCTATCAAACTAAGGTGCCATGTGTAAGAGGATATTCCCTTATGACTGACTAACACTTTGATATAGTACTAAATATTTCAGTAAGATGTTAATCATCTTCTTGACAAGAAAAGCAGACGTCTTTATATGGAAGGCTACTCTTCACCTCCATGCAAAACGCTATCTTAACAGAGTTCTTGAGATGAGAATAAGATGCCTGGGATTTGTTTCTTACAGCATCATCTGTAAAGGGCTAATCAACACAACCCCAACAACTAAATTCGGGCCCTATGAGATCTATTTCAACCTTTTCCAGATTCCATTTTATTTTTTCCAAAATTAGGTGTTTTTTATGTTTTAATTTTTCTGAATTCTGTCTTTTATGAATTAAACACATTTTGTCATCAGAAAGTGTCTAATCATTGCAACAGATCACAGTTGATCAAAGATCTGTACAAAAATCCCCTCGTGCATCCACTTCAGTATGAAGATCATGCCAGAAATTTATGAACAGTCAAAGAAAACTGTCGAGGAATTATCCAAGGCATCGTCCACTGGATTTCCCACAGACGTGTGGACATCCACCCACAGGCTATTCTTTAATTCGCTGTCCAGGAAGAAAGTATAATGCCTCATATAGCGCTTTTATTTGCTACATCAACATCTTGAGTTGAATGTTGTTTTCATTTAATGGGCAAAATTTCCTTTAGTGCCTATACTTGTAGGGAATACCCTGATTTTTATATATTGCATCCACATTTTGGCAACTTGCACAATATTCTGTGTTTACAGATTATTTGGTTTTCATGATCAAATTCCACAATTCCAACTGTGTTTTCTGCAACGTGGAAATCATAGGGCCCTCAACTAAATGAACTGCAGTGATCAAATATTCATACAGACATAAAAATGAAAATGCTAAGTGTGCTTAACATAGAAAATTAATGAAATCATGATGTAAGTGCAACAACCTGACATTAAAAGGTAAGTGTACTGGATAATAGGTTAAAGAAACAGACAAGCATCCAGCTAAAGGGGGAACATTTCCAGAGCCCTGTAAAGGTCCTTGGAGATGACACAGTAAGAACAACTTCACATGAGCCCCTGGAATGTGAAACTTTCTTATCTGTTGTCATTTTTGTCTATGCAAAACTATAAAGTCTTGTCTAAGCGAGCCTTCTTCACTTCCAGTCCATGAAAACTATTAAGCAAAGTGCTTTACAAGGTCATGAAGGTTCCCTCTGTTCTGCGAGTAGTTCTTAAAGAAGCAACTTCTGGCACAGTGTCTTTGAGGCTGGCGGGGTCAGACCAACACACCTCCACACCGAGAAAAAGTCCCGTAGAGACATGAAGACAAGCCAATTAACCACTGACAGGGGAAAACACAGCAGAACAGGAGCGGGGGGGGGGTTCAATGGAAAATGAGTTAAGTGTCATTTGGTAGTGTTTGTGTGTGTGTGTCTTGAAGCTGGAACTCTTTCCACTCAGTCACACGCCTCTAGTTATAGCACTGGAGGTCAACCAACAAATGGCTTGTTTTGGTACAGTTAAAGGAGAGTGAATCTAACGGCGCCGAGGTGCAGGGCTGGTTTTGCAAGGGGAAATGTCAGATGAGAAAAGCAGAAGTGAAAAGCACACTGGCCTCGTCCATCTAATAAAACTGCACTACACTAAGCTTGGGCAATGTCTCTATCTTTCCTGAGTGTTCAAACATCGCTCCAGCCACTTTGGCCCAGAGCTATTTGCTAATTTATATTGTCATATCAATCAAGTCTCTTGACCTAGTATTGCAGTGGCAGCTTGTTAAGATTCATACAGTCTAGCAAAGAAGAATCAGCGCAAGTAAACACTGATTTACAAACAGCACAGGATGAGCGCACCTGCCAATCAAGGGGAATGAAGCAAAACAAAACCCAGGTAAAGTCGCCGCACCCTTGCCGTTTGAGGCTACTCTAACTGCACTAAAGCACAAAGCCTATCAAATAAACCTCGGGCGACATCACACGGACCAAACCACAAGACATGATCAAGAGACGTCTGACAAGAACATAGGGGTTTATTGCACAGCTGTTTCATCATCACTATCTGTCAGAATGTGTGTATTTTGGGGGGACTAAAAAAATGGCTTTGGGGTTACTATCCCCCACAGAACTGCCATAGCAGATTAGAACCCTATGCGTGCACACACACACACTTTACATAGAGCAAAGGAAAGGGTGAAAGAGTACCACAGAGGGGGGGTGAGGGTGAGTCACAGACAAAAAAGCAAAAGGGGGATGTACGAAGCTAAGTGACAAACCAGAGCTCACAGGCCCATCAACATCCAGACCACAAGTTCAACGTTCACACACGCACACAGATAAAACGACTGCAACCATGGCCTGTGATGCCAATCTTACAATTCAACACACTTAGTATGAAAAAAAAACCATCTCTGTATTAGTCTAATAGCTTAAGCCTTGTGACCTTAAAGCCTAGTAACGGCTTGACGCAACACCAGAAAATGCAGCCACACACACGTGTGCTATACAATTCTGACCCAGCTGATAGGATTAACATGAATTCTGCTTTAACATACATACAGAGGCATTTGCTGTCTACTTCCAAGAAAATCATTTTAAAGAGGAACGTGGCACGGTCAAATTGCTTAGTTTTATGGGTATTTGCCCATTTCATCCTCCTCCCTGAGTGATAGCCTAAAATGCATCGTCTTCACTGTGGTTGTTACATAATAAAATACCAGATTTAAAATTATGTAAGCTGAATAAAGGGAATCTTCCACATCTACAAACCCAGAATGGGGAGGATTTCCTATTGAAATACAAAACCTGAGATAAAAATAGACAGAGCTGCCCAGATGAAAGCTCTAAAATCTGAAACCAGTTGGTGTTCCTGGTTTTATTTAATGACACTCAATGCAAGAATGCTTCTTGCATGTCTGATGCACCTTGCCAGCTTAACCAAACACCCCAGTGTGTTACTGCTGTGACGCAGCAGCTCAGAGAGTACAGAGTGGCTGAATGGCCATTTAGCCATCTCTACCCTGAAGGGATCAGAGGCAACATAAGTAAAGTCTGTGAGAAGAGGAGTACTGATCCAGAAACACAGAACAACTGGTCAGGTCAGTACATGAAGAGTAGAATTCATTAGAGAAAGCCAGCAACCTTAGCTTAAGACAGAAAAATGTCAGACTTTGAACTGGAAGGAAGAAAATAATACAAAATAATCATCTGAATTTGCCACAGCATTACAGTGGCTTTGGGTAAATCATGGAGTGTTTTGTTGAATTTAACAAGAATTGTGGACTCGTCTGCTGTTACCTGCTTTGAAACGTAGGTGGCGAGCAGGAGCTGTATGCTCAGAATGAAGAGGATGGATAAATGTGAAAATTTAATCTATCACATTGACATTGGCAGTGAGTGGAAAATGTAAACAGACTTCAAATATTCTGAACTATTCCTTTGATGTCCCTTACTTGTCATGGAGCAGTACTCCAATTGTAGGTTGCAGATTAATGTCCGGCATCCTTTGTGCACCTGTTTTTAAGCTAGACAAAAGCCAAAAGAGAACATCTTTTCTATCTGCTCCGATCGAAGGGGGCAGGAAGTTAAAGTCAAAACAGCCAGTTGACTTGTGACAGTCAGCCAGACAGTTTTTCAATGCCTGGTAGATATGAGCAGGAATTTCACAACACAAAACATCAAGGCATAGCTGTCTATTTAAAGCGATAATCAGTCGTTCCTTTTCTGTTCTTTTAATTTGCTGGATTTTCTGTTGATGAGGTTTGAGTTTCTGTGGGTGGTGCTCTTCTCTGTTGGCTATGAGTCCTCATGCCAACTATTATTGATTTATTCCAAACAATATGCTAAATGCTGCCAGAAATATAAATCGCATCACTTCCTGCACACTGACAGATTTGCACAGGAAACAGCTGTCCAACATCTAGTGTTCAAAAGAGCATATGCAATAAATGTAAATATTGAGAGATGAACTTCATACAGGCATACCATTGCGTTACATCAACTGGTGATAAGTATGAAAAACACATTTATTTATATGAAAGCACTGCAGATATTACATAAAGACATAAAAAATTAAAGGTGTGTCTGACAAAAAAAATGCATTTTGAAATTTTGCAGCCAAAAAATAGAGAAATGGCAGTAAGGAATATAACCGCTCCATAAAGTCCATTGTGCCATAAAGAGCCACTCCACTGCAAAGGTCTCTATCAGTGGATCCATCAGTCAGTCCACTGGCCAGTAACCTAGTTACCTAATGTGCTCATCTAGTCCATGTGCTCGTTCATCTCCTTGCCTGTTACTACCAGCCAGGGCAGAGTCTCTGCCCCCCTATCTGGTGAAATGTCAATGCTTGGCACAGTTAGTGCCACTGAGGGATCAGGTTTCAGGTGGACTGGCTGGGCATGTCAACAGAGCTGACCGGCAGCACAAACTGTGATGACCCTGATGACCGAGCAGAGCGTGCTACTGAAGGCACCTAACAGAAGACAGCAGGGACAACCCTCATTCTCATGAATCTTCAGCCAAAAATCAGACAAGCCCTGGCTGTGCTCTGGCACAGGGGAATGGGGGGGGGTTGCAGTATTTAGGAGGCAAGGACTTAGGGCAGATAGTTTTTTGCAATCATCTGAACCTCGGAATAATAAAAAATAAAAATGGAATCTCATTTCTCTCCTTTATAAGTAGGCCTCGGCAGCGCTGACAACATGTAGATGTGTGTGGGAAAACAAGAAGGAAAAAAAATCATACCTGAGGAGGGAACCAGTGTAAATGAAGCCAACGGGACTAAATCTGGGATCTGCTTTCCTATTCTGTTTCAAGCCGACACATTTCATTTCTCCTCCCCTGCCTGCCTCCCTTCCCCTTTTAAACCTTCAAAAGCACCTTCCTCCCTCTCCAGCAGATAGAGGCGAAAAAACTTGATCCTTCCAGACAAATGTACAGCAACAAAAAGAGCCTGGGTTTAATGCCTGTTCATTACAGAAAACAAAAAACCCTCACTCTCATTCTGTGTCTTGGCACAACTGATAACCCATTCTGCAGCCCAGACACAATCAAAACATACACCTCATCAACTCTGTCCTCAAGAATACACTGTGCTTTTTCCAATTATCTTCCATTCATTTATGTGCGTGCAAAGAAACAGAAAAGAGTGTCCACATATTGGATTGGTCCTATTATAATTCACAGACACTCTCCGTTCCGTTGTTCCTTTATGTTTTCAAGATCACTGAGCTCCTTCTCCTTTCACATTACTAGTATTAGTCATGAATTTGAATTTCAAAACTAACGAAGAATTCACAAAGTGATGGCCTTGCATAGATAGATTATAGATAGCTAGATTGTCTTAATCAGACATGAGAAAAGCTCCTTCAATATCACTGCCAACTATTACAAGGATGGTTACGTTCTCACTGGAGTATCCCTTTTTCAATGGCGTAATTGTGTCATGCCTGTGTTGATATAAGGCATGTCATTCTCAATGATAAGTGGACTGGACACGGGCTGACACTAATTGCACTAAAATTTCCTAGCAGCCATCAGTGACAGAGCTGGAGCTTTGAGTGCCAGATGATGGATAGATTGAGTCCTGTCTCCCTGCCAGGCCTCGCTCTGAGGGAGGTCCAACTCACCAGCTAGTAACCTTAGTGCATCAGACACAGACATAAGTACTAATGAAGTTGTTTTTCTGATGCAGCGTGGTGCATGATTAACACACCACAAACTAAAAGCATAACTAACCATCAGCGGGCAGACTGCCTAATGCTAGTCCCGATCCGCCTTGCTGTCCGATGTAATAGCTCCATCTAGCACTTCTGAGGGAGAAAGAGCACTAACTAGCCACATCAAAGGACACATCAGAGACAGCGTGAGCGAGTGAGAGAGATAGAAAGAGAACAAACACAGAGTGGTGGTACAAGTGTTAGCTCTCCCGCTAAACCCTTCATAGATATGCTATGACAGCAACCTCGTGCTGAGGTCACAGGGTTGTGCAAGAGGAAAACGTCATCAAACGGAGACCAGCGAAGGTGCTGATGCCACATTCTGAAGACTTGCTGGCTTTCCACTTCCTGAATGCTTGATAACTCCGAAATTTCTATTGTGTGACTCCTTCTGTACACTGAAAAGCAAAATGTAACAAACTAATGTATAACTCAGAGATACAGAGATACTGGTGCTTCCACCACAGACTGGCAGGGAAACATTCACAGGCTTACAAGGTCTCACGCATTTCTAAACTTGGCTATCCAAACACCTACTAGAGTATACAATCCAGCTGACATAATACTATAGCCCCGTCTGATAGTGAGGTACAGTGGTAGAACAATGAAAGAATGCATGAACAAATCAATGAATTTCATGATATGTTGTGTCATGTCAAGTTTTCAGACAGCAACATAAAGAAACTCCAGAGGATTTTCGACTAGACAAATCTTTCACGCCTCCTCTTTTGTTCAAAGACAAACATGAAGCTGGCAGTTTAATCCACAGTGTCGGTCCCAGAATAATCATTAAATACTTCCACTGTAAACAATGATGCAACACAGACTTGGGTCAGGCAACAGTCCCTTGGTGTCCAAATAAAAAGCTCTGACATTTTCTGGCAGACACCAGGCTGGTGGGGAATTTGAAATGAGAGACAAACAATATCATGATCAGTGCAAAAACAGCACCAGGTCTGGTCTGGCGCGGTGTCTACCAGCTCACTCCGAGGTGCTTCATTATCTCTAAGGTTAGCTTTATAAACCACACAAATTGGAAGGCCATGCAAAAACCAATGAGGAAGGAAAAATCCAGCCAAGCTCCTTGACTCCTGACTGTTTTGTGTGTCCGCTCTTATCTTGCAGTGAAAGTGTGCTAGGCTAACTGTCCAACTGTCAGCTGCTGCCTGGCTGCATTAACGTCTCAGACAGCATGAGCAAACCCATTTCACACTCACAGTAAAACTAGTGGCATGTACAACAACACCATCAAATTGTTCCGGGTAAGCCTGATGGAAATGCCACTATTATGGAGGTTGAGATGAAAAGTTCAACAAAATCAGATGAATCCAGATGACTTACTAAATATTCTCAGTCTTAAGTTCACCACATTTTACTCTTGGGACAAGTAATTACAGTAATCCTACAATGCACTTTAAAAGGATATAAATGCCAGACCAAAATTACAAGTTAAAATATGGATAAAGGAATATTGCTTCAACAACATGGGAGATAAAAATACCACTGTGCAATAAAGTCATATAAATTGGACACATAGTAAGTCCCTGTTGGGATATTATAGTGGTTTCTATTAGGAGCAGACTTTATGGAAACAAGCATGGACAATGCTAAGAATTCAGTTGCAGCGGTCCGCACTGAAAAGCTGGCAAAAGCCTGCATTACACCGCCTGCAACTTGCACAAACCAATGCTGACCTTTGCGTTGTAAGATGACAATAACCCAATGCGTTAAACCGTCGCTCTTGTGGTTGTTACTGCAAAGGCTGCTAAAACGGGAGAACTTCAACCTGCTATCGCTGAGCGTGGCTGCTCCTCTCCAGGTTCAATCCGCTGTGTCACCCAGAACACCCACTCTGACACCATTGTCCTCGTTTACAATGCCTAGACCCCCTCCCCACCCCAAGACGCACCGCCTATAACAAAGGTACACCATATAATAACCTATATACATGGACGTCATTTGTAATGGCAAGGTGCATACAAATTTGATGTATTATACATCACTACCCGAGAGCGAAGATTCAGCAAAAATGGACAGGAATCTATTGGGAAGCTATGACATAAATAACCACAAAGTCCATTGTTCCCGCTAAACTGATGCTTTGATAACCAAATTGTTTCTTTCACTAATATCTTCTCAGCTAATCACTGTGCACCCAGATATGAAGTTTATACAGAGGATGTGTTGGTCCTGTTAGATGCAAAGACTTGCAGATCTGACGCCTGTTAGTGTGTATGAATGGGATGTTACACACCGTCCACTTGACAAGTGATAAAGGAAACTTCCCCCACAGCGCACCAAGGCGCAGCGTCCGTTTCGATATCTACTTTCTCTGTTTGGCCAGCAGCTCAAACAAAGTAGGCCGTTGTGTGCGAGATAACCAACTCACCAAGGGTCAAACTCGTGGATGATGCTCTCGAAGCGAATGACGGCGAAGAGCCTGGAGCTGAAACCGGCCAGCCAGGCCAGGAACAGGATGGTGAAAGACAGCAGGGACTGCCACCCGGCCGGCTGCGTCAGGCCGCCGGACAGACCTCCTCCTGCTGCCCCGGCGCCGCTGCCTCTCTCCCCGGCCGCGGCCACCGCGCTGCTGCGTCCATTCCCCGAGTACGACGCTCCGGCGTTCGCTGCAGATTTGTGTTTGCTGTCGGAAACTGTGCTGTGATGCTCCGCCATATTCTAGTTAGTCCCGTCGTGGCTAACAAGCAAAGCAAGCTATCTGGTAACACACAGGAAAGAAAGCCCCCCCTCCTCCTTTTTGCTGCCACGCTCCACTTCCGAAACCCCTTTTACCACCTTCCCTGCGCGCCCCTCCGTGCACCCCAAACGCTGGTTGGATATCCTAACTTCCTAACCTTACTTCCCACCGACCGCTAAACCAACAAAGTTATCCCAGGGAGTCACATAGCAGCGAGGTTCTGCAGCATACTGGTGTGACACATGCGGCTGGAGCAGTTCCTCCTTCCTTCCTTGGAAGTGGATGAAGGGGCGGTAGCGGCGCGAAGAACAGGAAGAGCTGTCAGCCTCTCACAGCGAGACAGGTACAGCAAAGACGAACGCTGTGCCCGGAGGGAGCCAATCCCGTGACAGAACGCTTTTGACAGACAGATGGACCAACCAATGAAAAGGGAGCTGTCTTGCCGCTGGAGCGGATCTGTCACCGGAGAAACAGCCAATAGGTGTGAAAGACGAGGCGTGACAGGCACCGGGTAGAGCGTATGGCATGTAAACAGCACAGGGGCGCTGGAGTCACAGGAGCCAATGAAATAAATGAATTTTGCAGAAAATATTGACAGATCAAGAGCCAATGTGGCAGGAGCAAGGGCCCGGAGCCAACTTTAAGCCTCGAGTGACGCCCATAATTCCCCATTCACAACAGGAGTAAGGCATCTAAATAGCGACATCAAGGCAGGGCATTTGATGAAACTTGCAGCAAGTTCATCTCCTGTGAAATAATGTTTGCAAATAAAAATCAGATGCTATCCTATGTTATTCTAACTGTACAGGCACTGAAACGCCCAGGTTTGTCTGTTTTTGTTGGGTGTTCTTGTTGTTTTGTTTTGTTTTTTGGGGAGGAGGAGTGAACGCACACCCAACGCATCTCCAACACCTGATTTTGCTACCAGAGGAAAATGTTCACCAGCTCACAAAGCTCAGCTCCTCTAGTAGTTTGGGGAATACTGAGACCCTGAGATCTATGTGTCTTGGATATGAGGAGACAGACAGAGAAGGGGCTGTTAAAACCCATCATCACAAAAGAACAGAGGCGATGGGTAGTCTCAAGATGAAAGCACTACACTGCTCAGGGAGGTGCTTGTGAGGAGCTGCTTGCTAATTCATCAAGTGTCTGCTAAAGCAAGGGGTGGGTATTCCTAACCAAAAAAATTCAAAAAAAGCATCTGGCACTTCAAATGAGTCAAGACGTTTCACCTCCGTACCGAGCAGTCTGTTCTCTTCTGAGAAGAATCAGCTGAGAGTGAGGGGAGCCTTAAGACTGACAGCAGTGTGTTTGCACTCTGCTTGTCAAGCCCTTATCTACTGGTGCTGCTGACAGCTAACCTGAAGTGATCTAAAACCGGCACATCTATCTGCTAATATGATGGGGTTGCATGTCCACCGTGCAGTTGTGTAATCCATCAGCTCAGATTCTGTCAGTTTGTGATTCATTCTGTTAACACCCCATGATGTAATCTTGGAAAACCGTCCCTTGAGAAGAATGAGACAAATGAGCTAATGACGGTGCATCGTTTGAGACCCTCACACTCACTCAATGCGCATATATCTGTGTAATGAATGTAACTCCAAATTTGCATGTCAGAATATTTGAAAAGCATTCAGTGGGAGAGGTGGGAGTTACATACAAAGGCACTTGCAGCATCCTTATTCCCCCTTGATCAAAGTAGATATGTCACCTTGTGAAAGAAGACTCACTTGTTCATTCTTTCATTCATTAACTGATTAATTTGTTCATTCATTGACTCATTAATCATTTTAGTAAACGTTCCATAATGCTCTGAAAATGATTGTTAAAATTAAACCCGTGCATTAATTGCACACAGTCTACAGTATTATATATAAACACTATTACCTTGGAGTGATTGAATAGCACAGTGATATACAAAGGAGTAAGAGAGGTGACATGTTTCTGTGTATGTGTGTCTCTGTGTTACTTTATTGCTTTATACTGTATTCTCTCACTGTTTTCCATTCAAATTCACAACATGGCTTGGTTCACCTCAGACAATATGGGTCACTGTCTATTTCTCAGCCTGCAGATATATTGTATCTTTGTCCATGAGCGAGGAAAAGAGAGCGATTGAGGAGAGAGAACACACTACAGCAAATGATAACAGAGGAATAATCCCCATTCCCCTTGGAGCTGCATTTGTTTATCATCTGGAATGGTGTGCACCAACTGTCTTCGCATAAATTACATACCTTACACTGCAATGTCTGCAAGAACCACACAGTCGTGCACATGTAAACACAAACACACACACAGTGCTGGAAAAAAAAAGAGGTGTAGGGATGTTCTGGTTTGCCATAAAACACTGCATCTCCTCATACCACAAATTAATTTCTACAGATGATAGTTATATAGGCTCCTCTGTCTCTGCTGTAGATTAAGTGTGTGCGTTGAAGTATAACCATGATACTATGAAAGGGAATTTATTTGTGGAAAACTGTTCATGACACATACATATTCAGAAGTGACGACAAGCGATCAAAGGTGAAAAAATGTTTGAAGCTGGTGATGATCCAGTGTCTCATTTCAAATCTCATATCTTTCTGCATCTATAAAGCCACTGAATGGTTTGCACGAGAGCTCTGCACCATACAAGATATGGGGTAAAAGCTTTCAGTACCCGACATGTTCTCTACAGTGCTCATGTAAAATGTAACGTTCTGGAAACAACAACAATGACGGATCACTTTTGCCTTTCACATCAGATACTTGAGAAGGCTGGTGGTTAGTAACCCTAGGAGAAATTATCGCCCTTCAGTGTTTTAATGTGGGACTTTGCAGTATTGCCCTGAGCCTTTTGCCCGCACAAAGCCTTATCCATTATTCAATATCACCATAGCTGATGGAAGCGGTACTCTAACTCCTAAAGTGTCTGTTTATTTATGAAAAGTTACACTATTTCCTCTGAGGAGTTAATGCATTCTCCTCTGCAGATCACAATTTCTGTGATGCTGGCAGGGATGAAACAGCACAAAGTGGCAACCAAACTCATATCAAAGTGCAAAATGACATGGGACTTTTAACATATCAGTCAGAATCCAACATGAGTAGCAGGCCTACTTTTTTGCCTGCTCCCTATATGAAAAGAGCACATGTTTTAATGAGCATGAGTCCCCATTGTACAAACGCTGCATTACATTTTACAAGTGTGGGCAGCTATTAAGGCAATTTGTGCACTGGTGGCGGCTGACTCTTGCAGCTCATGAGACAAATTCATTCATTTGTCACATCTCAGTGCACTGAACGGATACTGCAGAAACACTTATTACTAGAAACACAGGAAGTTGTTTGTGGTGACTGGCGTTCCCGTTGCCTGTGGGGTGTCAAACCATAAGTCTGTGCAATCAGAAATGAAGGTGCATATTATAAATCTTGAATGGTTTCAGATAGTAATCATGCAAGTGCTATTTTCCTTGAGATGCAGCAGTTTATACTTCCTTGAATTTTGCACATGTGCACATATAGTAGGCCCAACTTTTCAGAGGTATGGACTCCATGTAACAGAGGTGGCGATCTTATATCTCCCACTGTTAATATACATGATGAATTGCTGCTGCACTATCACACAGTCTCCAAGAGGAATGGCTTAGGTGGGCCAAGAGAGCAGTAAAATGTACTGTTCAGATAATATGTTAGGCATATACTCACACAGGTTATGGTGCCTGTGTGGAATGAGGTTCAAACTAATTTCTGCACCGCTACATGAACCTGATCGGATTTTTTTTAAATACCCTGCCAGAACACACACACACACACACACACACACACACACACACACACACACACACACACACACACACACACACACACTGCAATATGCGTTTTAACCACTTGATGGCGTCCTAAATCTGTTTGTGGAGAGGTAATTCTATATGAACCAGTCTATATGGCTAACTCAGATATAAACATACCAATGAAGATATAGTCTCAGTTTAAAGAAATCATTTTTAATAGATAATTTATTTGGAAGACACAACTCCACTGAAACATCTAAAATTTCAATTGAATCAGGTGCAATGCAATATTCCTTCAAATATAACTTTTGGGCTATTTTAGTATTCAGCAGCCTGTCCTAAAGCACTGAGGTTGGGTGAATTACAAGGTAATTAGCATCGATTGTGCTTAAATTGTTTTAAATTGAGACAAATTGCAGCCAAAACCGCTCAGAAACAGTCACGTGGCTGACCACACATCATACTTCATTGAGGACTACAGTGATGTAGCTATGGTTGTTATGTTTTTGAAAGGAGACTAATAGGGACACTATTTTACATGCTGACAGCTGAAATCAATCAATAAAACAAGTTACATTAATAGCATCAGTTAATTAAAGTCCTTGTCAGAGGCTGATTGATAACTGAGTCCAATTTGTGCCTGAATAATGATTTACCCAGAGAAGTGAATCATATTATCTGCATTCATACATCTGTTTCTGCGATGAAGAAAAAAACCATAAAGGCGACAGAGACTTCTGTGCAGAAAAAGACCATCATTAAGGCAGATTTGCTCCTGTAAAATTGACTGGGAATTATAGGTGTGGAAGACATCCAGACCATTCCGACTTATGATACTAAGATATTTCAGCGATGAAGCTCATCATACACCAGGCACATAAATGTCCTTAAATGCAGTTTATATTTGCTGTTCCATTCATCCACACTGTTGATCTGACCCCCTGTGCTGTATGATCCCCATTAACCCGTGTTTTTTTGTTTTTAATAGAGTGAAGTCAGCTGTACCAGGATGTGAAATGGGGCAGATGAGGCTGGAGCATCAGCACTCTTTAAAAAATTAACAGCCAGTCTCTGCGAATGATTTCACTTTATTACTACAGCAGTAAATTACACGTACCAATGGATCTGACTGATCTGAAGCTTCAAAGGAGAGCTGGTTGGTGAAATTACACAGAAAGTGGCCTGGCATGTCAAACTTCACCTGATAACAGCAAGGTTGATCAATGAGTGTGAGATAAATAAACCTAGGTGCAAAAGATGTGATTTATGGCCAAGCTTAACAAAAAAAATGCTGCTTTATGCTAAAGAGAGTTTGATTTTTATAACATTTATCTACAGATACGTTTTAGGCTACTCTAATGTATCATATGTTATAATAACTGCCTTTTTTTTTTTTTTTTTTTTTTTTTTTTTTTTTTTTTTTTTTTTACCCCAGACAGAATTTTGGATACCTTGAATTAAATTAAATGAAATGGAAATTTTTAAGCAACCCGTTGACCTTTGTCATATCCGTTCCGGTAATGCTCACGCAGCTTCTTGCAAAAAATGTTGGGAAATGTTTGTGTGTCAACTATTAACTATCTTCATACAAACTACACACACAGACAAAGCCACCTTGATGACGTTGATATAACAGGCTTCCTCGTTAGTTTTTTTTTTTTTTTTTTATGTAGAAACGAAGCCAACACAGAATTTGTCTGCTTTTGTGGTGGAAAATTCCCGGTAGGAAACATAAGAAAGAAGGAAAGAAAGGATCGGGAGGAAATTCCATGACGCGCTGCGTGCCGTGGATGTCAAGCAGAGAAACGCCCCCCTGCTGGATATAAGTGCAGGCATCCGACAGCCTCCGAGCACTGAACCGAGACAAAACACAGCAACAGCAAAGCGAAGAAATGGCACCACCCATGGGCGGACAAGGTAAGCGTTATCAACTGTCTGTTTTTTTTTCTGCAAGTTTTTTTCTTTTTTTTTTTTTTTTTCATCAGGCAGGTAAATGCAACTTATTTCAATCAAATGTAGTAGGTAGGTTGATTGTATTATTTTCTTCAAATTAGCCAATGCACTGCATGGGGGTTGGGGGTGGGTGCTCATTTGAAAGCTTATTGATGAAAGCATGCCGCAATTTATTTAGCAACTGTTTATTATGCAAACATATCCATCAAAAACGAATCTCAGAATGAAATGAAATGTAGCCTCTGTGTTTCACAAAATTTACAGTTTTTCATTTATTAGGTCTAACTCATAACTGAAGAACATATTAAACAGAATTAAATGAACTGAGGTGTTGTCTGTCTACCTGCAAATGGGTCTCCATGGATTTTTCACCAGCTGCTCAATAAAGATGTGTTGTTTATATGATGTCGCTTTTAATGCCTGGTGGTTTTAAAATGTCATATTTAACACAAACTTAAGCTGCTATGGTGTGAGGTGAACACACCTCTGTTGTTCTTGGACGCCACACTGATGCCAGCCAGCTTAGTTAAAGGTTCACTATGCTAAGGGTTAGTTGAAGTGAGGATGCTGAAGTGGGATGGGTTCATGGGGTGAAATTAAGTCATATATCAAGTCCATGTATGATAAAGTCATTCTAAACTTATTAGAGGGATACTGTTGCTCTCTCTCTCTCTCAGAGTTTCAGTGATTTTCCGCTAAGAGTAGTCATTCTAAACCCTCAGAAGTAAAACACAGTGAAACATAAATAACAAATGTCGTAACATTCAAATTGCATTATCTAATCATTTTTCATTTCATTCCTTACGTCACAATGATAGCCAAGAACCTTTTCGCCAATGATGCCTACTGAACATTCACAATAGCGCTTGTGCAAACATGAGTCACAGTTATGTCGAGAACAGAATGTACTGGATATAGGAAATACTATGATCTCAGTGTTGACACTGACGTGACATAAATGTACATTGTAATGAGCCTACCTCAGACAAGGTAGATTTTAAGTCTAGCAAGTCTAGATGTAGGATATAAAATTACTTTCATTACTGATTACAAAGAAACCTAAAGTATTTTGGGAACTATTACTCAGTTATCTATCTGGATATGTAAGTCAGTTTTAACATGCATCAAAGCGCTCACTTATGTACTTTGTGCCTTTGTAGAGGAAAGTCACATGGAGAGCCACAGCCCTGTGGCAGACCCTGGACATGTAGTAAAGTCTTCTCCAGTCATGATAGATGGGGTTGCCCTGAACGGCCCCACTCTAGATGTGAGTGCTGCAGAGGGCTTTATCCAACAATCCATGGCCATCATCATGGAGGACGCCGTGAGAAAGGCCACCAATGTTAGAGAAAAGGTATTGAAAATTTACTTTTATTTAGGTTTTATTAGACCAAGTGTTACAGTGAAGAGCAATTTCACTTATTTTGATTGCAAAGTCCTGTGCAATGATAATATGGGAAATGCTACTGCTGCTTCTTCTACCACTACAATTACTTGTACTACTTCAGCTACAGGAAATCTTTGACTCTTCTTTTCTATGCTGGCCAGGTGTGTGAGTGGCGCTCCCCAGAGCAGCTGAAGGAACTGCTTGACCTGGAGCTGAAAGACGGAGGCGAGGCTCAGTCCAAGATCCTGCAGCGCTGCCGAGATGCCATCCGATACAGCGTCAAGACCAGTAGGAATCAAAATTCAAAATTCATTCAATACATAAGAGTTAGGGATAAGGGGAAAACAGCCATTCATTCATTCTCTAAGCTGCTTATCCTAATTAGGGTAGCAGGGTGCTGGTGCCTATCCCAGCGCTCATTGGGCAGAAGGCACAGAAACACCCTGGATGACAGACGACAGTGGTAGTGAAATGGTAATCCATCTTACTCAGTCTCATCTGAACTCTATGGGCTGTACTTGATATGTGAGAGGGTTTGGAGCAGTGACCCCTATGACCCCGATTTATACACCCTCATCCCCCAATACCAGAATAACTTTGCATACTCCTGGTCTCCAATATCAATTCATATGGCTCAGAAATAGAGGTGTAGGTCGAGGGTACCACACGGTTTTAGGGGCTCAAGAACATAACCTCAGTCATGAATGTTTGTTTTATTGATTGATTCAAATAGGTTTTGCTATGAGAATGCATTCAGTGGCTGAGAGAGGACTTGACATTTGCACTGTTGCCATGCGGCTGCTCTTCTATAACAGCAGAAAATAAGTTTGCTTGCATAAACTGCTAAGTGAAAAAGACTCACCACTGTCGCTATTAGTTCATAATTCATTCATTTAGTAAATTTATGATATTTCACTTAGTTAGAAATTACAGACATGTTAAATGGTCGTGCATCAGAATGTGACAAGCATCTGTTTGTGTTATTTGTGTAGCCCATCCTCGTTTCTTCAACCAGCTGTACGCGGGGATGGAGCCCTATTCCATGGTGGGAAGCTTCATCATTGAGGCCATCAAACCCAGTCTGTGAGTCACACAGCTACGTTGTAAATCTGTCATACATGTAAATGTTTTAGTATTAACCCATTTGGATCCTCCTATATGTGTTGGAAATCACTTTGATGACATTGTGTACATATGGTCTTGGTCAGGTACACATATGAGGTGGCTCCAGTTTTCACCTTGATGGAGGAAGCTGTTCTGAAGAAGATGATGGAGTTCCTCGGCTGGGAGGAAGGAGGAGACGGAATATTCAATCCAGGTACGCTAACCAACAGCTACCTCTACAATGTAGTTTTATATGAACATTTTTACTGTTTCCTGATCCATTCCGGCCTCCAGCTGGTCACGCCAAGCCACCACAATAATGTGCTTTTGTCTTGACCTTCAAGTAAAAGTCATCCTGTGTGTTTTCTGTCCCTCCAGGCGGCTCAGTGTCCAATATGTACGCCATGAACGTGGCCAGGTTCCACCACTGCCCTGACATTAAAGAGCTAGGACTCTCTGCCGTCCCACGACTGGTCATGTTCACATCACAGGAGGTAGGATTTTGTAAGAACTTACCAAACACCAGAGTGTGCAACAATAATTACAGAAGTGGGTTAAACATATCTTGAGACTGAGCAGATTTTTTTTTTCCAGTAAAGGATGCTAATTTGATGAGGACTGAAAAACATCTTTTCTTATTGGGCAAATGTGGATAATTTTGTTGATATAACTCCTCACTCCTCCCCTCTCTCTGAATGGAAAATTACTTCCCAGACAGTTTTTCATCAAGGTACAAAGATTGAGCAAATGATTGCCTGACAATGTGGTTAAAATCTGTCTTTGTCCTACATTGTGAGGAATGCTCACAGTTTTAAATAGTGACTAATTTGGTGAAATCTTAATGAGATGCGGAGGGTTTTTTCATTACATGTTGTGACTGAATTTTTACCTACAGTATCAAGTGCTGTTTAAGTCTGTATTGCTGATATATTATTTAATATCTGTAGACTTTGTTCATGATGGTAACTGTGTTTAACATGGTTACTGTCAAGATGAGCGGGTAGACACGTTTCCTCTGCGTTTTGCAATAATTAGTATGTCACATTTAGTTATGGTTTCATTATTAGCCTTGGGAATTTCCTCTTTTACACTGCGTATGTATGCCTGCGCTGTGTGTTTCACATAAAAGAACTAAATGAAAGAATAAAAGTCAATCTAGGCTATATCCTCAATATATATCGAAGCATAAAATTTTATTGTTTTGTCTCTTTCAGTGCCATTACTCTATTTCCAAAGCAGCAGCTTTTCTGGGCATTGGCACTAAGAACGTCTACGTGGTACCATCTGACAAGAGGTATGCTGCTTTCTGCACACTCTTCATAATCTGACATGGCATGCTGAGTCCTGCTCTGTCCACAGAGACACTTTAACGAGTGCTGGTGTGACAAAAGACATTTCAATCTCCGTTTCCTCTAGAGTTTCTGGAGAAATCTAATTTCCTTCAGCTAAGCTGGTCATGAAAGCTATTGCACACCTGAATCACGGCTCAGTTGCCTGTGCATCGGTAAAATACGATAATCTCAGCTGAAAAGATCAAATGCCCGCCCACTGTCTTCACTTGCTGACTTTTATTTAATAATGCAACATTGTGGACTTTCCTCAGGCCTGTGCTAGTCTGAAACTCTGAGCCTACTCATCCATCACTTCATTCTTAAAAGTTTCCTCTCACTCCCTTCCTGGCTCACTGATCCACGGTGCTATAGCGGACACCTGCTCCTGTGAGTTACCTCACTCTGTTCATTCATTCATTTTGTCTCATTCATTTTGTGTTTGCCAGAGGGAAAATGATTCCTGCAGCACTGGAGGAGCAAATAAAGAAAGCGAAAAATGAGGTGAGGATGAAAATAAACGGAGCCGACTTGCCTGTGTACAATTGTACTTGAAGCCACATCTCTGTCTAACTTTCTGTACACTTACTTGAGTGGTGGACGCTGGTTAAGGTGCGGCTTAGCAGTGCCTTATTCTTGGGCAGCTCACAACCTTAGCCTCTAAATCAGTGCATATCAAGCTGTACTGAATATTTAGCATTTACAATACCATCTTTGTGTGTGTGTGTGTGTGTTTTCTCAGGGTGCAGAGCCCTTCATGGTGAATGCCACAGCTGGGACCACAGTACTGGGGGCCTTCGACCCCATAGAGGAAATTGCAGACATCTGTGAGAAATACAACCTATGGCTCCATGTGGACGTGAGTAGATTTATATCCGCAAATTATTTTGAAAATCTTCTCTGAATCAGTTAGTCGGCTAATCAGAGGGTTGGTCAGTTAGGCAGTCAAGCCAGCAATAATAAATTCAGCAATAATCAATTTCAGCAAGATTAAAATCCACTTGTAATAGTCTGTCTCTGCCTTTCATTCATTCATTCATTCATTCATTCATCCTCAGGCGTGCTGGGGAGGAGCAGCTCTTCTGTCTAAGAAGCACAGACACTTGTTAAAGGGCATTCACAGGTAAAGATAACCGCAGACAGTTCTTGTTAGTTGTCTTGTTCATTAGAAGCCCAGTGTATTACTGTTAGTGTGTGCACTTCCTGCTACATTTCATAAGCCCTGTGGCTGTGTCTGTCACAGTGAGTCGCTGCTTTACTTCATGTCCCATCTTCCACTGTAATCGCATACCTGAACAGTCATGTGCTGATATCTGTAGTGCAAACACTGACTGTGAGATCCCTCTGTGCTTTGTTGCATGTGTCTGGTCAGGGCCAACTCAGTGGCTTGGAATCCCCACAAGATGCTGATGGCGTGTCTGCAGTGCTGTGCTTTCATGGTCAGAGACAAAACGGTAAGAGAAGCACATTTAACCATGATGATCCTGGTGCTCCCCATGTAGGCCCGCGGTGCTTAATCTTTCTGGCACCCGATCCCTAAAATATAACGATGACTCAACACCCCACCATGCGTGTGCATATGCAGAGCGGTGAACATATCAAACAGAGAATGCATTTTCATTGTCAGATAGTGACATTTGACTATCAGAGGAGGGTGAGATGCTGGAAGCTATTCACTTCTTCACAGGCATGAAGCAAAAATTAAAAAAAGAAGCAGAAAAACAGCAGAATACATAATAAATTGTGCATGGCAGATATATATATATTTTTTCTGGGGTTTTGTGATCCAGTGGGGCTTACAATCCTCAGGCTGAAAACCAGTGGTCTAGATAATAAGGGCAGAGTTAATTTGAGTATGACACCTGATGAGGAGTAAGCTCCAGGCAAACCAATGTAATATGTGAGAGCAAGAGTCACCACTATAGCATGAAGCGATAATTCAGCAGTAAGAGGGGTGTGTGTAGGGTATGTCTTACAGTAGCTATACCACACTCTCGATTACATCAGGAGGCTTCCTCTCTTTTTGGACAGGAGCCAGCTCTGAATGGCAGAGTGTATAGTGCAGACTCCCCTGCTGGAGCCTCAAATTACCAGACTGCATGTGAGTTGATTCAGCAGCTTGGCCCGTCACAGAGCTAGAGAGACAAATTTGCTGGAAAAAGTCAGAATCAGGTCTTAGGGATGTTGGGCAGCTATACAGTTGAGTGTAAATGTCTTCATTTCAATCCACTGCTGGCAGTTTTGCATAGTGCACCGTTGACTTTGACCTTTGGTGGGATATAGCCACAGCAATACAGTTCTGGATATTTACAGATTAAGGATTCACAAGACACTGCATTTTTTACTGTTTATTTTCCCATCATTGTTGTTAATTTAAATTCTTATGATGTATTTTTGTATTTTTATTTAATCTCAATATATTTATGTATTACTATGTACTGTCACGAAGGAAGGGTGGGATGAGAAAAGGGTTGGCAGTTGCAGAGGACATGGCTGATTATAATTTCTATGCTCCAGACATTGTCATTCTGGTGGTTTACACTGCACAAAACAATAAAAAAGATTATTTATTTATTTATTTATTTATTTATTTTTTAAAAAAAAGGATGGACATGACAATCCATCCCATCGGTGCATACAGTTTAGTCACTGTTTAACATCTCCAACTATTAGTCAGTAATTCCATCAGAAATATTTGGAGAAGCTTTTATATTTAGATCACATGTCACCAGGACTCCACTGAATCCAGAGATTTTTTGGGCGTTCTTGATATTATTGCCAGAAATTTATATTATTTTATTATTTATTAGTTGGAAGCACTTCCTTCTTATTTCTTATCATCTTCATGTCTCAGTTCAAATGCTTTTTATACACACACACACAGAGACTGAGAAAGGTGCGCAGCACTAAACGTCTGTCTTTTTGCTTCCCCTGGGCAAGTGAATTAAAAAAAAATTTGATATTCAAATTAAAAATTTGCATGTCATCTTGATGTGAAGAAAGACTTTTTGGGAGTGTGAGCCTTCTTTGTTCGACTTCTTCTTCTTCTCAGGCCAACAGACCCTAGTTACTTTCCTAGTGTGTGCAGTGAAATAGAGCTGAATCCTGCTTTTTATTTAAGACAGTATTTATCCATTTAACCATTAAGTGCAGCTGGTGGTTCCATGAAGCCCTCTGATTGGTCAGTCTAATTCGTTCAGCCACATATGATTCTCAGAAAGCCCTGGATGTTAGCCCAGTTTTACTGGATGTCGACTCTTTAGGCAGCCGAGGAGCTAGTTTATGATCTTGCTTGCTCTTACTTTTCAGATGGCAAACATGCACCTTGGTAACCTTTTTATCAAAACCAAAACACATTTGAGGGTGTTTCTGTTCTTATTCTTACCTTCTACCTATTGAATAATCATGGTATCATTTTTATGAACCAGATAAAAACTCTGTAAATATGTCTTCTCATTCTGCTGGCTCAGGGTCTCCTGCAGCGCTGTCACTCCGCCCGGGCCTCCTACCTCTTCCAGCAAGATAAGTTCTACGACGTCAGCTACGACACAGGAGACAAGTCCATCCAGTGCAGTCGCAAGCCGGATGCCTTCAAGTTCTGGCTGATGTGGAAGGCCTTGGGAACCAGTGAGCTGGAACGCAGAGTTGACAGAGCCTTTGCCATGGCCAGGTCAGTCTAATGGATCAGAGCACATTGCAATTGAATTATAGAGCAATTGTTACTCGCTCTATACACTCAACCCATCCAGATAGTATAAGGGCTGCAGCTAACAAGGAGTGGGAGCAGGATGGCCTTCTTGGTTAGTCAGGTCTTCCCTCAGCGGGAGGGCCTGGTGTCGATATTTAGAAAGATAGTGAAGCCTGATCTGGGCGCCACTCTAGCTGGCTGACCCCCAGCCAGAGGGTAAGGAGAGAAAAAAGATTTCCACGAGTCTCAGTTTCACTTTTATGTAACAAAACACTCATTCCCAAGCTCTTTATTGTCTGCTGACAGCAGAGACAGCCTCATATGTCAAGATAGCTAACAATATCACAGCAATAATAATAATAACGATAATGGCACTAACGATAATAATAGTACTAAGTAAGTTATATTAAATAGCAATTTAAAACTGACTCGTTAAATTTGGCTCAGCGATGATTTTATTGTGTAATCATTACCGCATGTCGGCTTTCTCTTGTAGAAACACACACCCCTGTAACTCAGACAGAAATAAAATGCTCAGTAGAAATAAATGGACTCGCATTTATTAATAGCAGCTCACACTGCACTCCATGAACTTCTGCTGAGCGACTCCCGTGGCTGCCACAAAGTAATGTGACTAATGTGACTATGGACCGAGTCGGACTATTTATGGTGCTGTGACCGATTTGCAGGTCATGGCAACTGTGCTATTTTGTGTGCCCTTTAGTTGGGAAGTCCCTGACCTATACTCACCTTTATAGGTGAACCCCAATCTGGCTGTGAGAGGGTTCAGTGAGCGACAGAGAGAGAGAGAGAGAGCGAGATCATTACCTAAGTATTCTCTCTGAGTCGATTTAAAGATGGACAGTGCACTCTAGTGTTTATGTGGTGAATATTATGAGCACTGAAATGCCTGCTGATACCAAGGATTAAGGGGTTTAGCATGAAATGTTGATGTTCAACACTAAGAGTTACCAAATGAACAGTGTATGTGATTTAAATGGCATCCATATGTCCATAAATCCATATGTGCTCGACTCTTATTTGGATGTTATTGTCTTTTTTTGTAGGTATCTTGCCCAGGAGATCAAGAAAAGAGAAGGATTCCGCCTCCTGATGGAAGTAAGATTTTTCATACTTGGTCCACAGTTTAAAAACAAAAACAACAACTTGGAGTATCGGGCTTTGATTTTACTGTCCGTTATTTGACAATCCCATAGATCATCAGTAAAATAAATGTTGAAATTAATTTCTTGATACATTCTGTAGTCAGTCCTACCTGAATGAGATGCGATCCTCTGACCTCTGCTTTCTCTCCTGCAGCCTGAATATGCAAACGTTTGCTTTTGGTACATTCCACCAAGTCTGAGGAACATGCCAGAAAGTCCTGAGTTCTGGCAAAAGCTTCACACTGTAAGTAAAAACAGAGATATTTCAACATGTCACTCGGAGGTAGAGCACCAAACTGTGTCTCAGTGTCATTTCTACTACTAAAGTGCTGAAAATGAAAATTAGTATTAATAGCATAGCACTGACATATCCATCATAAGGAAGTTTTCCACACGTAAAAAATGCAAAAATGAAATAAAAAATAATTTGTGATTCTATGACATCCTTTGAATTAAATGTCAACGTCAGAAAACAAAAACGTATCAACTCTGCCAAAGCCAAAGTGCATTGACAGGTAAATCACACTTGATTTGTTTTTGAACCAAATAACCATCAAAGTGAATGTCTTGGGTTCACGTCTTTTTCTAACCTTTGTTTTTTTTTTTTTTTACTTATTTCCAGTCTATGATGTACACTTATTTAAAAGTAAATGTCAAAACAAATGCATAAACTTTTCTGTTTATGTGAATTTTTATATACAAGTGTTATTCCTTTTACTTCTATGGCAGCAATGTATCTGTTGTGATGATCTAACACATAAATTTCAAAGAAACCACACCATGACACATTTCTGAACAGCCACACCTCTCGGTCCTTCCTCTGAAATTAACCTGCTGTCCTTCCCGTAGAAGAGACTTTGCCCGCACATGAAGTAATACCTGTTAGTGTGAAGAAACACACTAACAGATGTGTCACAAGTGTCATGCAGCATAGTGGGTGACACATAATCACTTCTCAGTCAAAAAACACTACACCTGTATTGCCAGTAATTAGTCACTCTGATGTACCCTTCATCCTTGCAGGTGGGGCCAGCAGTGAAAGAGCGCATGATGAAGAAGGGCAGCATGATGGTGAGTTACCAGCCTCACGGGGACAAGGTCAACTTCTTCAGAATGATCATCATCAGCCCTCAGGCCAGCAGAGAAGACATGGACTTTGTCCTGGATGAGATAGACCGTCTGGGACAGGACCTCTAATGAACTCAAAAGGGTGTGTGGGGGGGGGTTTACTTTTGGTGTCAAAAATTCACCTCTGAAGATCCTCTGTCCTCCTGTTCATCTGTCAGCCGCAGAAGCCGATACGGACAGCCATGCTTTCCTCACTAAGTTGGAGTCTAAAGTGGAGAGAGGGTTTTTATGTAGTTTATTTTGGCTCTGAGGGAATGCACTGAGGGAATTGCTGGGTAATCTGTTCATAAGTCCTCCCAGCATCCTATCTGCCTGCTTTTTTCAGACTGCCTTTGAGTAGATCTAGTTAGAGGACAATAAGCTGTGTGCTGCCTCCCCAGAGTATTAGCGCATGGGGTATCCCGACTCTTTTAATATGAGGGACCTCCATTAAAAAATACAGTAGAGCAGAGACCACATTGTGAAGTGATTTTTGTTGTTAGAAGTTAAAGGAAAAAAGAGCTTCCACACTCTATGTGTTACACTTGCAAAGGGCTTTGTTAAAAATGTTTCGGTCCACGGGACCTTCATTGGGTATCTGTTGTTAGATATTACCTGGGATAGAAATGAACATCTGCCCTACTATAGGTGTTGAGATGACAGTGGGCAGAGTGAAACCTATGAGAGAAGGTATTATAGGCTACATTCTGTCTGCTAATGTACATTTAGATAATGAAATAACACTGAATTAAACCATTCCATATTTTGGATATTTGGAGACCTCCTGAGATTCCCTGTTGAAACTCTGGACGTCCCAGTTTTAGGAACCACTGTCTTAAAACTACTGTAAGAGTTAAGGAGACAAAAATGCAACAGCTCGAGGAAAGAACAGGACAATCCCATATTTTTTCACGTCTCCAGCCTAAATTTTTTGACAAGCCTATCAGGAATATTAAGACTACTGAATGACTTTTATTAAGGGGGTGCCTTGTATTTTTATACTTCAGGTGTTCTTCAGGGTTGACATTTTTACAGTTTATGGAATTACTGTATAAACTCTGTGCGACACAAATCAAGTTTGCAGCATGTTTTTTATTTATTTATTTTGTAGAATGGTCTTTTACCATATTTTCATCTCCAACAATAAAGTCTTAATTTACTCACTCATGTTGTTGTTCAGTGCCACTTATTTCAATCAACCTCAGAGGACAAATGGAATTTATGAGCATATTACTGAGGTGTAGTGATTATCCATTTATTCCACGTGTCGCTGGTAATACGGCTCCCATCGTTCAGCTGAGAAATAGAGTTGATGAATACGTTTTGCATTTGATTTAACACCAGGTCAACAAAGGCTTTGTAGCATTAGTTGGATAGCAGTACTGAACTAAAAGCCAAGCTGAATCTGTCATATACATATGGGTGAATGAATACAATGCATGTTTTAGGATTAGGTTTAGGTTAGGGTTCATCTCTGATACTTTCCCTGCATACCCTAACACTGATGATTTTAGTCCTAAAAGTATAACTGAACAGTTTTAACTCTCTGAATCTGACAGTCCATGCCCTTAATTATGATACTCTGAAGTCTTTACTGAAGTGTGTATTCTGGGGAACCGGTGGTTACAGGAAGAAGCAGGGCAGATAACACAGACAAAAGATGACTTTGATTTTGCAAGGTCAGAACAGAAAGCTGAATTTCAGTGGAAACTGAACTAAGCAGGGAATAAAGAACAGGTGGGTGGACTGATTGATTGATTGATTGGTTGATTTATGGTGATGGCAGGATGGGAGAGAGCAAATGAGCAGGTAAGCAAGGGGCAGGGCAGGGCAGGTGTGCAGGGGAAACAAGCTGGATAAGACTATGCGATAACAGAAAGGACAAGAGAGCAAAACAAAGCATAAACAAAATGCAGTTTCCCAAAGGCCTTACGAGCACAACTGGCTCACTGTATTTAAATACATTGCAGGGTGGAGAAGGTTCAACAGCAAAGATATATTAAGAGGATAATGAAAAAAGCAAAGAGTTGGGAGTTGTTACAATAATGTGTGATAACTGTTGCACTTTCATTTCCATGTAATGGTTAGAGTCTTGTTATGTGTCTGCACTGAAATAAATTGAAGAGCGCATCACAAGGCTTTTTGCGGATTTTCACTTTATTTTAGGGATATGGTTTTTGCCTTTTGTTTTTTAATCCTCTGCATTTTAACGCAGCCACAAACAGTTCCTCTATCGACACGGTTCTGAGTCACCACAGATTGCATTTCCTTTTATAATTCAGAAAATGCACAAAAATGAAAAGGAAAGCTGTGTTCCAGGGACTAACTGGCACAATGCAAGTCATCTTTTTTCACTCTATCTTTGTCTGTCATCTCTCTGTGTCTGTCTTTGAGTCTTTATCCTCTCATCATTAATCTCATTAATCCCCTTTCTGCGTGGATGAGTGAATTTTTAGACATTGTCAGTCAGGCTTTTCGTGCATTAAAGCAAAGAGCTTAGTGTTTAACGAAGTTAATGGCTGACCTTTCAACAAAACTGGATACAGTTGTCCAGATAATGCTCAAAATGACTGAGGGGTCATCCATTAGTCACCCAAACACTGGCAATGAGATGAAGGGAGGGAGATGAAGGAGGAAAAAGATGGATAGAGTAGAGTTCATCTGTCGGTCTTTTATTTGCTCTTGTTATGAGTTCTTCAACTTCAAGAGCCCTTAAGCTACAATGAATATTTTGATTGTTGTTTTCACACTTCACATTTTCTCTAAAGGCATCAGACAGGAGAGGGATATGGAATATACTGGATTTTGAATGGAGATGACAGCCTTGAGAGCAGTTTAAAGGTGAGTTATAAGTAACCTACTTTCCTGGAGTATTTCATTAAGAGTTTGACAAAAGGAGACTCACATGTCCAACATATCAAATTCATTCATAAGACTATTGTTAAACTGCTGTCTGTACAACAACTAGTCAATTAAAAGCAGCATACTTAAAGGTGCAATATGCAAATTTTCTGGGGGTTGACTGAACTGAGGAATCTTTAGACTCAACAGACAAAAAGTGAAGCGAGCATGAAATTTGAATGTAGACCCAAATGACCAGTCTAAATGGTTCTCATCAAGCTGATAATAATAATAATAATTTACATGCTTATTACATTTTTTTTTAGTCTGACTGGTCCTCACTTCAATTAACCTATTTCAAATTGTAAACAGAAAAAAAACCCAGACATTTCCATGCTTCAAAAATAAACGTTGTCTTTCAATAATAAAATATTCTTTGCAAGCCTGTTAATTGCTGCCATTCCCCTCTTCCCCTCGTCTTCTTCTCTGTTGATGTGTCTTTAGCAAGCACCCAAATCAATCAATCAAGTATGATTGATTGATCCAGAAAAAAACAAACAAATAAATATAATTCAGTCAAAATCATACTACTTTACTAGCAAATGTTTTATGCCTTGTTTACAGCTGATTCAGTTTGGTTGATGAAAGAATGCTTCAACAGTGAATGTGCACTAATCTACAGTCACCTACTTTTGAAATAATAAAATTTAAGCTTAAACTAAGCAACAACCGACAAGAGCAATAATGGTGCTAAAAATGCAAAAGTCAAATCAAACAGTGCTTACATTTGAATTAGTTGAGTGTTACCTAGCTAATAAAACATGCATATGGATCTTTGCTTGTATTGTCTTGTGTCTTTTCTTCCTAATCTCTGCTCTACAGGACACAATACATGTAAAGCCACCCTTAAGTCAAATACCTAAAAGCCATGGGCATCATTCGTACTGGTTTGGATGACAACTCCCTCAGCAGCGATGACAGCTTCGGTGAATTCTTCCCAGAAACTTTAGAGACTGAGGCTATCAAGGGCTTATACTTCCAGCACGCTCATCGTCTCTGTGGCACCGAGGCCTCACAACTTGAGATCGATCACACCCAGACGGCCCTCATCAACGTGGGGGGCAGCTGTTACACCTTCCCCTGGAGCACCCTGGAGGATTTCCCCGAGAGCCGCCTGAGTCAGCTGCGCCTCTGCACCACCCCGGAGGAGAGAGCAAAGCTGTGTGACGACTATGACGAGACGCGCCATGAATTCTTCTTTGATCGTGACCCCGTTGCGTTCAAGGTCATCAGGAACTTTCTGGCAAGAGGGAAACTCTGCCTGCTGCGGGAGATATGCAACGCGGCGCTGCACAGTGAGCTGGAGTACTGGGGCATTGATGTGGGACACATGCAGCCTTGCTGCCGCCACCGTCTGTTGTGCTTCATGGATGATTTGGCCAAGCGGCAGAGCAAGCATGAAGAATGGATGCGGAAGAGGATGCTGCAGAAAAAGGCTGAGATGGAAGCAACAGGGCTCTGCAGGCTGTTCTGGCTGCTTGGAGAAGCAGTGGAGAACCCACACTCAGGCTCACCAGGGAAGGTGTATGCCTGCATCTCAGTCGCCATGGTGATGATCACTGTCATCAGTCTGTGCATCAGCACCGTGCCAGAATTGCAGAAGGATGAGGCTATGGTGTGTATGAAGTTATTTTTGCCAAATTTCATCAGTTAAATCCTTACTTTTAAAAAAATTTAAAGGTGCAACAGGTTGTATTTTCACAGCAATATATCAGTGTCATACACATGATATAATTATTATGAATAAATGAGATCATGGTTGGTAGCCATCATCTCACTTAAAGTATAACTAAACCCTAAATCCAAATCTCTGTGAAGCCTGACCTCTAGCGGTGACAGGGTACCTGGTCTTTGTGGCAGGTGATGTCAGCACCTGTTGTACTCTGTGGATAGTGACATCGCCTGCCACCATAGACCAAAGGTTTAGTTCCTCTTTAAGTTGTATTCAGCCACATTTCCCATTGCTTCCTGTGGCAATGAGGATGACACTAAAACTCTGGGACTGTTATTTGTAGGCTTGTATGAAGAGTAAAAGAAAATCAGTCCAAGTCACTCACTATCTGTCCATTTTCTCCACAGAGATGTGCCATGTTTGTGGTGGAGTCCATTTGTGTGGTCTGGTTCACCTTTGAGTTTGTGGTGCGATTCTTCCATGCACAGAGCAAGCTGGACTTTGTCAGTGGCCCTCTCAACATCATCGATGCCACTGCCATTCTGCCCTACTACATTTCGCTGCTTGTGGACATTAAAGATGATTCTTTGCAGAATAGCACAGGAAGGAGCTCCCTGGATAAGCTGGGTCTAATCCTGCGTGTGATGAGGGCCCTGCGTATACTGTATGTGATGCGGCTTGCTCGACACTCTGTGGGATTGCAGACTCTCGGGCTGACGATGCAGCGGAGCATGGCCGACTTTGGCCTGCTGCTGCTCTTCGTCTGTGTTGCTGTGACTCTTTTCTCCCCGTTGGTCCACCTTGCTGAGAGCGAGCTGGCGCCAAAAGCTGCCAGATCCCCGCAGGTCAGCTTCAGCAGCATTCCAGCATCCTACTGGTGGTCGATCATCTCGGTGACGACCGTGGGATACGGCGACATGGTGCCGTACAGCATCCCCGGCCAGTTAGTGGCACTGATGATAATCTTGTCAGGGATTCTCATTGTGGCTTTCCCCTCCACTTCTATCTTCCACATATTCTGCCGCACCTACCTGGACCTCAAGGAAGAGAATGACAAGCTGCGGAAGGAGGAGAGGGGGGCCGAGCTCGCCACGAAAACCGCAGAAAGCATGAGAGAAAGAGATGCGTGGCGAGCAAAAGCATTTCTGCCACGTTCAGATAATCCCTACGCCGTCTCCACAGAAGACATTGCACGAGCAGTCACACATAAGAATAATCAACCTCCTGCTTCACCTTTGCTCTCCTACATCTTCAGAAATGTATCACACACACACTAGTGTTGACATATGTGGAGACTTCATTGCACCTAAAATGTAAACTTCAATGTGTTCACGGTGCAGTCGTCTGCTACGATCTATGGATAATCATTCTGTGTCGAGCTCATATCTAATATCAAAAGTTAGTGTTTGCCTATCTTCCAAGTCACTGCAGACAAAAAACTGTGTAACAGGATATTCGCATTTGTCACATTACTGTTGAAATCATTCATCTGAGAATTACTGGGTCAAGAACACGCCAGGCAGCAGAAAAATGATCAAAGCCAAAATTAAAATTATACAAAGCCGAAATGACATTTGACTGAAATGAGGCCACACCGGGCAGAATTATTACATTTGAAATGTCAAGTACTGTCAAACTATGAACAGTACGTTTTCTTTCTTTCTTTCTTTCTTTCTTTTGAAGGATTGCCTGTGGCATTTGTGCTTGCTTTTGCACAGTGACTATAGAGAGAGACAGGAAAGATTAAAGAGAGAGGATGACGTGCAGCTAATGGGTCAAGCTGGAATCGAACTCAGGTCACTGCAATAACAATAAGTGGTGAACTCTGGGTGCCGCCAACACTAACAGTCTAATCTGAAACACCAAACTAATCCAAAGAGCACTTTTCATTGTAAGCTGAGGTGCACCCTAATGGTTTGACTCTAGACATGTTGTTGTCCACTAGGGGGCAGACATAATCTTCTGTTTTAACAAAACAATAATGAGCGATTATCTCAAACCATATACTAAATATTGTATAGCTGCTTCCTGGTGGCCTACTGTCAAAAAAGTTACCTCACCGGCAATTTCTCCAGTATTTTAAAGGAAAAAGCCAAATTTATGTTTTTGGTATATTTTTAATACACAGTTTTGTTCCACTTGGTAAAGATAAATTGGCAAAATACTTCTAATACTTCTACTACAACTGGCCTGGAATTAATCTTCAGCAAAAACTGAATATTGACTGATTGTGTTAAAGCACCCTGATCCAGACGGCAGTCATTCCTAAAGGAGAGACCAGGAGAGCGGGATGCCATTGGAAACGAGGCCTGTGAAAGACGGGAGAGCAGGCCAGAAGTTAATTCTGGACACAGGATGTTTGCCCCTGAGGAGAGTCAGTGATTCCAGGAATACGCCAACAGACACAAAGACAGCCATAAGGAGGAGAGTTAGGGATTATGAGATGGAAAAAGATCAAAGGCAGAGAGAGAGAACAAGAGAGAAAGGAAAGAGAGGCAGAGACTCTGTGTGTGTGTGTGTGTGTGTGTGTGTGTGTGTGTGTGTGTGTGTGTGTGTGTATATCATGTGGTACTCGCTGTTCCCTCTTACCCCACTAGAGCCAGTCTGCGGGTCCAGCAGGCCTGTCATTACATTCCCCGGGTACAAACTCTGGTCTGCACCGGAATGTCTGCACCACACACACACACACACACACGCGCGCACACAAATACACACACATCTGCACGCACACAGGGCCAAGCATATCTCTGTCCAACTCGGTGCTTATTCCACTATGAAACATTTCCACGCTACAGGACACTCTGTCAATGAGGGGGTGAGTTCACTCAATCAGCCTCAGTGCTGTGCTCCTGTGTGGAGTAGTGCTGCTGCTGTACGGGACGTTTTCATGGTGTCCCCCAGGAGCCCAGGTCACAAATAAATGATTTCAGCTGATTCTTTATATTTGCTAAAAGCTGCACAGCATTTTTTTAAATTTTTAATGTCTCATCGGCTTTAATCATAATAGTGGGGATGGCTTGGTTTCAAAATGAGACATGATTATGAAATGTGTCTATTAGAAACTGGACTTGCATAACATGATCTGTTGAAACACTCATTACTTCCTGACACTTTTGGGTTACTCTCCCTGAAAGTTCCATAAAAACGCAGCAGCAATTCTTTCCAATGCACCAAATGTTCTTTTTATCATCATCCGAAGTAATTATCATCTGTCAGCTGTGTAAACTGCTGTTTCAATTCATATTTACGCCCGCCCCCTTTTATTTTCTTCGACCATTTCTCAATTTTTCAAATGTATCAAAATGTACCAATGTATTACTCACTTTGTTACTTTACAGTAAGAATAGTGGATTGTAGTTACATTTTCAGTTAATGTTAGTCCTACTGTAGATATTACCTAGACATCTGTTCTCCAAAATGTCAACTTTTATGGAAAGAAAACAGTCTTAATTTCAGATTGATGGTCATGGATTGTTGTGCTCAGCTTATCAGATTTTCTAAAGACTGTCATTACAAGGCATAAGGGTTGCAAAATGTAGAATAAATTCATGATATGTCACATGCACATATGACAACTGTGATGTTACTCCTCACTCTCACATGTTCACCGTGTCCTCATCTTCAGTCGTGTATTGAAATAAAGCTTTATTTGTTGCTGGTGTGTTATTTTGTAGAGATCATTCTGTAGAGATCCACTATGTTTTTTTCCTGAAAGGTCAAACAGGAGGAGGAGGACTAGAGGGAGGCAGAAAAAGTAGAGGAGGCAGTCAGTGGTGGGATGCGGAGGGAAAGGAAGGAAGCTAAGCAAGGAGGATAAGGAGGCTAAAAATGGATATTTGGAGTAAGAAGAAGATAGACGGGTTAGGGAAGTTTAAAACGCATAATGAATACAGTCACAGTGGAGGAGTCAGCAACATTCATAAAACTGTTTACTCTCAAATCCACTTTGTTTTTGAATAGGAGATTTCAACATTTCACAAATTATGACCCCTCTCTGATCTTGACTGACAAAATAATGCATGGAGGAGAGTAGTAAAGAATCTTTATAGTGTGTAATATTGTTACTTGAAGTCATCTAACTAACTAACAAATAGAGCAAGTTATGTAGGCTTTCTGGTTTATCTATTCCATCCGTAGCTCTATTCACTTAGCTAACCAAGATTGTTGGGCGTTATTTCAAGGTTTTTTTTTTCTGTATGTATCAATATGGATTATATTTGGGACAGAAGAAATGAATGAAATAGAAAAGGTCTGTAAAAACAAATACAAATACAAATACAAATACAAAAAGTGGCTGTACTTGGTCTAAATACAGTAAATCTCCTTAGTTCTGCCTTACACCATCTGGAAGATTCTGTCTTCCCTTACACACCGTGAAATCTGTTATGTAAAGCTCCTCTTTGTTGTCGCTGGGCTAGTGAGGAATAGAGAATGGACAGAGAAAGAATGGAAACTCAAAATGGAGTAGACAATACAGAAATATCTTTAATTCATAAAAGATTTACAATATTTTACATATTACACATATGCAAGGCAGGGTAAAAGATCTTTGGCACAATCCTCAGTTTTCAGGTGATGGTAATAACCAGAAAACAAAACCACATTTAAAAAAAACCAACCAACCAAACAACAACAACAACAACAAAAACATGTCTCTGTGAAAACTTTTCATATCTGCATTCAAAGTTAAGTAGTAGGATTACTTTCCCTTTTGGTTGATGTGTCTCTTTTATGTACAGTTATTGTCTTTATTTACATTGTGCTTGTTTATTTGGCAAACAAGTTTAAACTGTAACTATATAAAAACAGCACACACACACACACACACACATCCACGCAAAGATACACACATAAATTGATGCATACCTTAAGCAAACACACACACATACACACACGCATACGCAAAGACACACATACACACATTCGAATGAATTCCTGCTGTTTGAGGAGGGAGTCCACAGCATCATTAGTGTTACGGCAACATCTCTTACATTTTGGCTCAAGGTCATTACACACAAAGGCACAATGAGGCAAATCCATTCCTCAACCCAACCTCACCCATTTTACAATACATGAGCATATAAAAAGAAAATCAATGCATAAGTATCCCAAGGTAAAGTGCAAGTCAAATGTTTTTGGTTTAAATGGTTATTGCCCTGTTGAGTTTCTCTAAGAAAGAGAATGACCTTTGGTTGAAAGAGAAGCCGGCCTGACTCTGTGAATACTGTCAACACGCTTTGCACATCTTTGGAAGCTTCCAGTTTATGTTCACTTATTAAATATTTTTTGGCTCTATAGCTTTTCAGCTGTTGTAACATGGGGTGGTACTTTGGTATTCTTGAAGCTGTGGAGTCCAAAAGCATAGCTCAACTATTATACCTTAAAAACCTGTTTGTTAGTTGTGGCACTGTGACTCCTCTCTACCTGGCTCCAAGTCCTGGGATGCAGGAGCTCAGCTCCTGTGGCTTCCTATAACAATCAGCTGAACCTCACTGCTGAGGTTTCTGTCTTCCATCCCATAACGGTGAAATAAGTGCCCTTGTTGTTACGTTCACCCAGATTCCATAAAAGCAAATGTAAAAGTGGGTGTAATGTCTTTCACTTCTTCTGCTATGATCTCCTCCTCTGACGGGATTTTCAGCTCTTCAGGAATCTTCTCTGCTGAGGAGCTGCGGCTGGACAGTTTGTCGATCTCGTCCTCCACCTCGGCGAGGCGTTCAGCCACACAGTGGGCGGTGAGTCGGGCCTCAGGGTCGTGGTCCCAGCACTCCTTGATGGTGGCACACATCACCGCTATGCCCTGTAGAGGGAGCGAGAGAGCAGAGAAATTACAAACTGGTCCTTCACAGAGGCTAACAGCGATTCCATGAAAGACTCTCAAATGTATGTCTGTCTGTGCACAAGATCCAAACTTGCATTTGTTGTAGTAAATATGCTTCCAAAATGTCCTGTGTAGAAAGTGAAAGCACAGACAAAAGTATGTGACACAAAGCAGGATGCCTCACCTGATGGCTGAGCCAGGTGTTGGGGATGTCCGGTCTCCCTCGGTCTCTCAGGACGTTGTCCTTCATGCTCTCCACACAGGGGTGCTCTCGCACTTTGGAGCCAAATGGAGGCTCGTAGTCCTTCACCTCTGTAAACACAAACACACCAATGGATGTGAGCAACGATAATGAAGTCTTCACCTGTCTCTCAAGTCAAGAAATAAAATTAGAATTTGCTCTCTGAAAAAATACACTCTACAGAAGTGTGCTCTCCAAAAAATGTCCTCGTGTAGACAGATTTTATGAGAGTTGGTGTGTCTTTTCCGTGTCATGTTGTCTCTGGCATTATCACCTGCAACACTTTCCAACAAGCATGGATGGTGATGTGCAGGAGGTGGCCAAGTTCAACATCAACTCACACAACGCTAAAATTTTCAGAATATGAGATTATGGCACACAAAATATCACATTTAAAATTATATGAACTGCATCATGGGGATACTTAGGTCCCAGTTTCAGAAAATGTCTAAACTTTCATTTTGATGATAAATTTAGTTTTCAGTGCTGATGCAGGATTTTGTATCAACATCTAGTTAATATCAAAATGTTGGTTGAGTTTTCTCTTCCATGTTTTTCCCTCATTGAATATACAAACTGTGTTTTCACAGTAAATGGTAAAGACAGAACTGGAAACGACAGAGTCAAACAGGTGCCCAGTCTAGTCCTCTGACAATAGTAAGAAAGTGGGACAGCATCCTGGTATGAGCTCATTCTAACCCAAACCACCAACCAGTTATTTTCACTGGTGCTGCAAGGTTTATGCACTGGCACCAATTATGCTGATGATGGAAAATAAAATATCTTTTATGATGCTTCCATGGGAAGGAAAATGCTTGCTCTGGCACTTGATCGCTGATTGCTTCTAAAAACAACAAATCGACTTCTGCTCATGAGCAATTAGTTGCGCCCTCGGCCCATTCAAAACACCAAACACACTATGTGTTAGTTTTTAAAATTTCATTTCGAAAACCAGCAAAGACAGGAAGATCACAACCCAGAAACCATGAAACATGAAAAACAAAGTTCTGGGATTCGATCCAGGCCTCATGAAACTGAACTCACAACAGCTGCAATGTCCGTCCCGAGGAGAAAGCTTTCAAGATCTCACAGTTGCTGTGAAATGAGACACTAGTCGCTGCAGACTCATCCCTGTATACTCATCTGAGCAACAAAATGATGGAGATATTTAACAAATTATACATGGTCCAACTTCATGTTCTGGCATTCAACAAGTATACTCTCTACTTCACTAACTGTCAAACATTGGAGTAATAGTTGCAGTAGATGAGATCTTACTTGGCTGACTTGTGTGTACTGCTTTAGTGTGTTTTGGCTGTGTGCTATATTTGGCAGCGGCTGAGCTGTTTCTGGACACATTTATTAAAATGAACACATCAGAATAATCAGCGTGATAACATCAATTATTGGAGACTGATAAGTGCAACCATAACAGAAAGGGATCCTATCCTCGCTACATTTTGGCCCATATTTCTCACTAAACACGCTCACCAACTCTCAGAAATTGCTCAAGTTATATTTAGTATTTCACTCCATCAAATCAAACTTCCAGAAACAGCTTACCAGAGTGCAGATATCTACCACACGATATGTCTCCAGCTGCACTTTCTGACTCCATCTGCATTTTTAAATTCGTCATTCACGTTCGCTTAAGTGGTGGTATGATGAAATCTAGGAAAAGCCAGAGTAGTTTTATATAAATCAGGCCCCTGTGGTCTCTGCCTCCATGTGTCCTCAACCACAGGAAGTGGGAAGGCCGGCGTGGAAGCCCTGGACAGGAAGTGGAGGGCTGGGATCGGGACCCTACAGAGAAGCTGACTCCACAGGCTTGCACTTCCTGTTTTTGACATGTGGAACTTCCCCTGTTTCAGTATTTTAAACAAAACCCACCCGGCCCGGCCCATTCCCCTGGAGGTTATTTATGCCAGGCAGGCAGGGCCGGAATTGTCCTCAACCCTCTGCTGTTTAGCTCTCCTGCTGAGTTCTGTAGCGCTGGTATAAATACCACACATTTTCCTGGATGCGTTACAGCTGAAACACGGACAAGTACAAGACAGACGGCCCTAAAAAGAGAAACTGAAAAAAGAAAGAAAATCCCTGTTTTAACCATCTGAGAAGGGGCGGAACACGTTTTGAATATCAACATAAGTGGAAAAGACACGCTCGCATTTGAAAATGGGGGTAAATTTCGATTTGGCCGGGATGAAACTGTGATGTGTCAGCCCTGCATCCCAAATCACATCATCATCATGTCTCTGTGAAGGATAACTGGAGCCTTAGAGGAGTGGACAGGCCAGGGAGAGAGGTGCAGCCTGCGTTCCTTCAGCAGCGCTGAGGCAGCTGAGAGCTATGAGAAGAATTTCATCCGTGGTTTCAGAGCAGATTTCACAAGAGGCTGCAACAGGAGCCTCCGCCTCTCCCTCTTTCTCTCTTTATATTTTTTTCTGTCTGGGGGCTGCGGTTAAAATCCTGCTATATCCAATCTGGGATGGGGGGGGGTGGTTTACGACAGTTTCCTTTTCAGATTATCTGTCTGAAACCTCTGTGGCCTGGAGGTTAGCAGAAACCTTTGTGGCAGGATACAATGTCTGGGATCTACTATTTTAAAGCTGAAAAGGCTCACTGTTTGGTTTGAAAATGAGCATTCAAGGGACCCTGGAGCTCAGCGGTCCAAGGCATATTTCATGAGTTGATGCTTCAGGAAACCCAACAACAAACTGCCTTATATATACACATTTATACCAGAGAAATGTCATATACGATACACATATAGTCATGTTTGTAATGAATGAATGTACGGCCCTGTACTGATATGAAAACAACAAGTTATATCCTTATAGATGGTGCAGGTATGGTGTAGCCATAACAGCAGTAGGTGGTGATTCCAAAAATCGGGGTGGAAGCATGTATTTGTGTTTTATGTTAGAAAAATAAGTGCATACATGAAAATGTGCCCAATTACAACATATTCCATGCGTTGCATTGATTAAACGCTTAAAAAATCACCTCTGTTCATCAATACAATACATATATAAAAGTTTTTACTTGAAAAAACGTCCCCCCTGCCTTAAAACTGCTTAGACATAACTCTACACCTTGCATACACAATGCATGGATCTATGAATACACAAATAGTCGCACCGGCTGATGATTTATCCGTGCAAAAAAAATTTTTTTTTTCTTTGTTAATGATTCTCTCAGTTGCACTAATACTGTTTCTGTGAGGCAACCATTTCAAATTGGTCTTGTTGTTTTTTGGAAAATAAAACACTCATCGGGACAGAGGGAGCTGATGCTAAAGATAAACAAAGCACCACCACGTCAGCCGATGGGACTGGATGTCAGATTTATGACGTACCAAATCTAGCTGGCCCCGGTTCCAGCGCACATGCACATCACCCAGGCCAGTGTAGTCAAGGTCAGACATTTTACGGGAACATAAACATAAGAGAAACATATTTTTGAGTGGAAGGGGACTTTATTTTATTCTCTGGAATTTATCTTCTGGATTTTTTTTTTTTACTGTATTGGCCTTTGCACATATTTATGTCATTTTTATGGCCCTTTAGAATAATGATTCCGATTATTATTATTACTATTAAGGGCATTTAATATGAACTACATGCCACAATTGGAAATTCCATATATGTATATATAATTTCATCAAATGAACAAAACGCATAAGCTGCACAAAGTTCAAGGAAACAGAAGAAAAAAAAAATCATCCTCTCTTATCCAAACAAAAGCCTGTCGTCATCAAATGCGAACCGCAGGACCCACCCATCTCCGGTGAAAGTTGTTGAGCTGAATTTCTGTGGCTGTTTGTGGCTGAACCATTACTGGCTCTGTTAACTGAAGCACCAGCAGTCGTGTTGCGAAGGGTTTCTCAAAGAGAAAGCGGGGGAGCCGAGTGTGTTTACGGCAAGCAGGTGGATGTGCCTGCATACCTGTCCAGGCCTGACCATGACTCAGCAAGACTGCTGCTTAGAAAACAGTTGATGAGTTCATTCGTACAGATGAACATCATGGCACTGTCACGTGGCTTAAGCCTTTTCCTTGGCACAGGACGGACTCCTCATCCCGCGCCATTACCCTGCATAACCCAGCACAGAGAGAACATGCTGGCCCTGCCGCGCCCTCCAAGCTAATTCAGGATATGTAAATAAAATACTCCAAGAGAGAAGGGGAGGAACAGAGAGAGACAGAGAGACACAGACATGTACTATAACTGACCGCAACAACAATACCGATGCAGGGTAGTATTTCCATCCATCGCTCCCTCCCCTGTTGTTGGGGTGGAGAGCAGCAGCTCAGGACACACACACAAATGCACACACGCACACACACACATGATCCTGGAGTCAGACAGATAGAAACAGGGCTAGATTAGGGGCGCATATCTACCTCTCTCAGCCGCTCTGTCTCTCTGGCTTGCTTTCTCTCTCCCACACACACTCACACACTCACACTGGAATGTGACTGTCTAGCTCTAAATGTCTCAGCCTGGCGGGATAAGCTCAGTGTGTAGTGTAGAGGGGAGAAGCCGGACCTGAGAGACCTCCTCCCGGCTCTGCTGTCTCTTAGCCTGGCTCTTATTTCTAAGTTGACTGTGAGGCCCAATCTGAAGTGATTTTGCCCTTTTGGGAAATGATTGTGAAAGGCGTCAGAATGCAGCCTGAGTGTGTGTTCAGCGCCTTCCACAATCATTTCAACATAAGAAATCTGACCTTGACATTAGAAATACAATTTTCTTGTAACTTTTTCAAATACATTTTTTCTAATTTTGTAGTTTTTTGGGCTTCCAATTGTCCAATTTTAATCTTCTGATGTGGAGTACACATGCTCACACACACATACACCTCTCTTTGTCACTCCTGCGCTCGAGCAGCAGCCTGGAGGATCGACTTTATCTCTTGTGTCTCCGCAATGACGGTAAAACAAACTTGTCTGTGTGTGCACATGTGTGTATAGCATCCAGACAGGCCGTGGCATGTTAGCAGCACCACATACACAGACAGACAGCCCTGACACTGAGAAACATGAGACCTGCACGCAAATGTTGGACCTGCTCACACACAATCTCTGCAGACACACATGCAGTCACATATGGTCACTGACACACATGGATACAAGGTTACACACAGACACTGCGTGTTTCGGAGGAGGTGAGGATGACAAAATGTCCTGTGTTGCAGAATTTTGCTCAGATCTCTATTCTTGTGAGGACCATTAGGCCTCATAAGTGTGGACACACAAGAACACACACACACACACACACACACACACAGGCAGCTGAAGTAGGTACAGTATCCACTTGAGCTCCTTCTCCCTGCTTTCCTACCCAAAGAAGGGCAACGGCAGAGTTCAGATCATCTCTCTCACATATCAGACATTCCTCACATTCCGGCTGTAGACCTAGGAGCTGAGGTTGAGGTGCAGTCCGACGGACAAGACCATCACCCCGCCTGTTCAAACACAAACACTCGGCTACTGCATAACAGGAAACAGCAAATCCCCCCTACTTCATCCTATGTGGGTCGCAAGCACATACAAAAATGCACATAGACACATCTGTACAGCATTCACACGTAGCAAATGTACACGGACATGGACACATGGAGGAAATGCACACATTGATCGGCACCTGTTTGCACACTTTGCATGCTCTGAAACAAACACACACATACCTATACTTAAAGGAATCCTCCAACATTTCCGGCTTTCCCAGATATCATTTTCACCTCTGTATGTTCAGTGGTTCGGTTTCTACGGGTAGCATTTCGTGTGAGCTTAGCGTAAAGACTTGAAGTCAATGGGAGTCGTTAGCCTAGCTCCATCAAAGTGAAAAAATAAGCCTTACAGCAACTCTGAAGCTGTCTTATGGTTTACACTATGTATCATGTGTATTTGAAATACACATTTTCAAATACACATGATACACTGTGTAAATAAGATAGTTTGGGAGACGCTGTAAGGTTTATTTTTTTCACTGTACAGAGGTATAAAATGATATTGAACATCTTGTCTCAGTCTGAGTAGGTTGGAAAAAGGGTATTTTAACGAAAACATTTGAGTATTCCTGCATTATGTGGGTAATGCTACAGAGCTGCAGCACAGAGATGCAGAGAATGTAAAGTGAATGTTTTATCTGCCCGAGAGGAATTCAGACGAAAGCGGTGCTCTTTTACAAGAAGTGTTTATTCTGAAACCTATCTATTTCCTCAATTAAATGAAGAAAAATCAAACGTCCGGACTGGGTGGAGTTTCGTAGGCCTGTGACAGTGAGGAAAACCACAACTGAAAGCAAAGTGTGCCAGCCTCACAATATCTCAGGATGTCGCGTTATCTACATGCACGTCACACAATACATTTTAGCTTCTGTTTCTCTATTTCCACTCCACTTCCAGTGTCAGTGAAGTGTGCACTGTGTTTGATAATTGATGCTCAAGCAAAATCTAACCTGACTTCATTATTTGTTGTGATAACCTGGAACTTATAATATGTGCTGTCACAGTTGAGTGAGTGCTCACTTGTGTACATGCATTACATCATATATCATAACTTCTAATGGCTTTGCACATGGAGGTGACTTCCCTCAGCACTAAAAGCATGAAGTAGGTCATGAATGGACAGGTGTGTGTGTGTGTGTGTGTGTGTGTGTGTGTGTGTGTGTGTGTGTTTGCACTGACCTCCAATAGCTTCACACCTAGATGTCATCTCCCACAGTACCAGGGCCATGGAGTAAACGTCAGTCTGTTTGAAGGACTCGATGTTCTCCAGGTTCAGTCTAGACTCCAGCACCTCCGGAGCCATGTAGCGAGCTGTGCCCACCTGCAGCACAGGGACCCAGCAAAGGGTTAACACACACACACACACACTCGCACATGAAAGACAAACTGAAAGTGACACAAATTCACATTTTCTCTCAATTTCTGTTTCTTTTCACTCTCACACACAGAGTCCCTCTATCCATCAGGTACACTGAGGAAAAAGACAAGGCTGACATGCAGGTACGTGCACGTTTCCTTGAAAGCACACACGCACATGCATGTGCACACAAACACACATACATATACACACATGCGCCCACGCTTTGGCCCACTACTTAAACATCTAGCCATTAATCACCATCTTAATTTGACATATCGTAGGAGAGTGATGTTTATTCATCTCCCATTGTCTCACTTGTGATTCACAGCATTAGTCGACCGTTGAGCTCCGCGATAATAAATCTGTCACTCTCTCCTGTGACTCACCTCCGAGTTTTACTGACTTGGATCAAGCGATAAACAGGATGCTACATTGGCGACACAAGTTGTTCAGTTGTTTGATCTGTGTAATGCCAGCTGCTGCACTGAGTCTATAATATGAAACATTTGTAATACTTGAAATGACACTATAAAAGGCCCACTTCTCCCACTTCTTACATGTTGTCACACTGTTGCATTGTTCCTGCAAGCTCAAGAGGGACGCTCTGCTGCAGTGAGCCAGTGGAGGTCTGCACAGGCTACCCCTGCAGTGGAAACCTCTTAAACTGAACAGCAGATGTGTGGCAGGGCTGTTGCTGCATGAATCATTGTAAAGTTGCGTACTGTTGTGTAATTCTGCGTTCAAGAGGAATTCATGCTTTCTACCAGGAAAAATGGCATATAATGGCCGAGAAAAAGTCAGCGGTTTCTGTTCCTCTAACCACGTTTGTAGGCTGGTAGTTGGTTTTTCATCAATGCATGAATTTTAATTTGTCAAAACACTAATGTAATGAATCGTTAAACATACTAAAAATTTGAGATGTAAAGTTTTACTTATAGTTTCTAACTGTCCATTTGCAAGCCAATGTTGCTGGCTAGGTAGTTAGCATGGGTTTTTACTTGCTGGACCACTGGAATGCACAGGGGATGTAATTACAACCTACCAGCTGGGAATTTCCAACATCCATTGTGAATTGCAACACAATGTGACATGCAAGCATTTGAATCAAATTCTGAACATTTTAATTGGGTAAGACTGAGCCACAGTGTAGATTTTGTAACCAGTCTGGGGATGGATAGAAAGGCTAGAAACAAACAAAAAAAAAATGTTCAGCAACTCTCAGTGGTAAAAAATGGAAACTTTCACTAGTTTGTCCTTTGTTTAAGCATCTTGGTATGTGAGTGAAGCTGCTGCAGAATTGCTTATTTTGATGGATACAGAGGTAGCAGGTAATGATGTGCATGTGTGTCATGAATGCATAATATTGCTAATGTGTTTGCTGTGAATGCATGCATTGTAAGTGCGTGTTTGTGTGCACAAGTGTGTGTGTGGGCGTGCAGGTTGGTGTGCACGGGTCGTATGAGGGGGTCATAAGTGTCTGTGTTAGCACATTAGTCAACACCCTATCACCTGTCGCTGGTGCATTTTCAGCCAGTGAATCATAAATCATAAACGAGACAGACGAAGGTCATGCTGACAGACAGAGAAAGAGGCAGAGAGCGAGAGAGAGCGAGAGAGCGGCTGAGAGCTGCCTTAAGGTGCCTGCATGTCACAACAGAGTCTTCACCTCTCCCTTCATCCCTTTATTGCCCTGTCTATCTCTCTCTGTCAGATTTCTGGTGTCAGCAAACTCGGTGTATCCCATCAAAACACACCAACATGCTCATAACAAAAAGGAATTATATAGAAGAAGACAAAACAAACACAGCCAGCTCGCATCTTGCCAAAAAGCAAGCCAAAGCCTTATAATGGCACAACACACAGGGCTTAGATGGCAAACAGGGCACGTTACCATAACATCGAATTACAGATAATAGGCTTTCCCTGAGCTCCAAGACGCACTGCTTGTAGCAAAATATTACAAGGCTGACAGCAGGATCTCAATTTGGAATCAAAGTTAACCAAGATCTTGACAAGGAGTTATCCAAGTTGTCTTTCATAAATATATAATAACAGTTATAAAGTCTATATGCCTGGTAAAATATGAAATATTCTCTATATTCTTTTATGAGCCAATTTAAAAATCTATTACAGTAGAAAATATTTGATGGCTGCTCAGTCCACTTTCCCTGTATGAATAGAGCTCTCCAAAAAAGAAACCAATAAAATCTCTCAGTGAAGGAGGAGTCCTATTGAGCGCCGGCTCTTCATCTGACCTGTCCACTGTTGGCGAGGTCGTCGACAGACAGCGAGTTGTCCAGCCGGAGTCCCAGGCCGAAGTCGCACAGGCAGCACGTCAGGTCGTTCTTCACCAGGATGTTGGAGCTCTTCAGGTCCCGGTGGACTATGGGCACCTTCGCGGAACGATGGCAGAACAGAGGTATTTGTGCCAAATTTAGAGCTAATAGGTACTGATTTAAGAATCAAGGGGTGAAAATGGGCAGTGCTTGTGATGGACGCCTCAAAATAAAACAAACACAGTGGCTGCTGTGAATATTAATTAGGATGTCAAATAAAAAGTAGTAATAGAAGAAAATGCGCCTGATTGCTACTGGCTGATAAGCTGATTTATTTACATTTATTTATCATTATGAAAGTGTCCATGCTTAATCAATATGTCATACTGAGCATTTAAAAAGTTGAGTGATATTATTTTGTATCCATTTGCTGACCTGTAAATACAACCGGAGTGGATGAGGCTTATTACAACATATTTCATAACTCATAAAATATAAATGTCATCATTATGAGAGTGTAGACATTTGATCAGTATGTCATACTGAAGATTTAGAAATTCATAAGTTTATTCTGTATACAGTTTTTGATGTATAAATACAATAGGAGTGGGTGGGGCCTTTATAACTCATAAACCACACGTGTCATCAATATGAGACTGTGGATGTTTGATCAGCATGCTATACTGATCAAATGTGCCAAAGGTCAGTGAAAATTGTCTTCTGACTTAACATAGATAAATAACAGGAAGTTCAACAGATAGACAGTTAGCTCAACAGACAAGTTGGTAAACAGACAAAGACACACACACACACACACACACACACACACACAAACCCCATGCCCCAGTTGTACCTTAGGGCGTCCACAGGGGAGGTGGTCGCTGTGGAGGTGGGCGACACCCCGGGCCAGAGAGCTGCCCAGCACCCGAAGGTCCTCCCAGCTGATCACATGACGTGTCAGATACTCCTGGAGGTCAGAGGGGTAAGGGATTATCAGCACTACAAAAATTAGGAACTGTTAAACTAGTATCCAATCTAGTATCCTACTCTAGCTGTAGTAAAACTCTTACTGAGCATTTTTAACAAAGCAAAGGGATTAACAGCATCCTCAAAATGTTTTAAATGCCATCATATTACATCTATTCTATTCTTTTCTATTCTATTCTATTCTATTCTGTGGAAGCTTCTCACCTGTAGATTCCCTCTGTGGTGGAAGGCGGTGATAAGCCAGTACTGCTTTTCCAGCTTCCTCTCTTCAGCTGTCAGGAAGTGAAGAATGTTCTCATGTCTGAGGTCCGTGTCGGAGAAGATGTCCTTCTCGTTCTTCCAGGAGGCGTACTCCTCATACGGGAAGATCTTCACCGCCACCGTTTCAAACTGATCTGACGTGCTCTGCTTCAGCTTAGCCTTGTACACCTGGGCGAAGCGACCCTTTCCCACCTGGACAGCGTCAGAGGGTTAGAGGGTAATTACTGCAAACACATGAGGCCACGGTCCACAAAACTGGCAGCCTCTCTCTCAGTGGCAATGACTGTGCTTGTGTTTATCAAAATGAACACCACATTTCCCATCAACTCTGACATGTTGCAAGATTTTAGAAATGATCGTGTGGTAATACATCCACGTGTATCCAAAAGTACCCAGTAGTACGCCAATACCCAAAAATAAACAGCTACCCCAAAGTACCGATAAGTTTCCAAAAAGGCAAAGTTACCAAAAGTACCAAAAAGTGTTCACTTACCCAAAAGTCAGTATAATCAAAAGTACCCAAATAGTAAATCTATACTTTAATCTCATGTGATTTGTTTAATTTCAAAACTGAAATTGTGGAGTCCAATATATTCCCCCAGTCCTCCCACTCCTCGTCTGAACTTTGGGTACTTTAGGGTAACTTATCAGGTACTTTCGCATACTTTTGGGCAGTGGTTTGAGTACTTCTGGGTACTTTGCGGTACTTTTGACCTGGACTCCATGTAGTGCTGGAATGCCACAGATCAGATCAGATGAATAAATGATAAGTAGACAATAACAGACAGACAAGAAGAGTGTAAACTCCTCAGAACAGATTAGCTCCTCTACCTGCAGATCCAGCTCTATAGGCAGCGGCTCAGTGTTGTGGTTCAGGTTGTTGGCGTGGGTCGAGCTGCTATCAGACCCATCGTCGTCCATCATGATGGCACAGGCATCGCTGCAGTCCAACCCACCTGCCTTGGCCTTGCGCTTCTTATTGCTGCTCTCCCATTCTTGGTTGAGCATGCGACGGCGGTACACGCGGTACCAGTAGAACATGGCTGCAACCACGACCGCAAGCAACAGGAGAGGCAGTAAGCTCACCAGGATCACCGAGACCACTGGATCCTCCGGAGTTGGATCCACAACTGGAAAAGAGCGCAGGACAGAGGATAAAGGAATAGATTAGGGGACTGATCATCCATACATCCATGTGTTTCTGAAAGTAATGCATTTTTATTTATATTGGTGGTTCTTCGCCCTTTGATAATTACTGACTCAAGGTCAAAGTTTATCCCCATTTTCATTAAGTTCACATCAACCCTCGATTAGGTCATACAAGAGTAGAGTAGATATTACAATAAAGTGGAGTATGTAGCGAAGAACTTCTTAAATGTCCATCTTTGGTGGCCCTGTCTCACCTGGTAGAGCGCGTATCACATATCAAGGCTGTGTCCTTGTGCCCTGGGTTTGAATCTGGCCTGGGCCCTCTGCTGCATGTCATCCCCCCTCTCTTCCCTGTCATTCCTGTCTCTCTCTACTTTCACTATTAAATAAAGCAGAAATCTCCCCTAAAAAAAACCCTCAAAAAACAAAGCAATGTCCACCTGCTGTCTGAGAAACAGAGGCAGCAACACAGAAAAATATTCTTCATGTTAACAACCTGCACCATGGTTGGTGGCCAAAAATTTCATGCTTCTATTTATGCTGCTGTCCACAAAAAGCTGAGAAAATCTCAATCCTTTTTATAGTGTTGTATTCCACAACAGCACGCCAAAATTCTTTTATTTTGGTAGTGGCAGGTTATAAAATTCCCCCATCTAAACGCTGAACTACTTGTGGGACCTTGGTGACATTATGGTCGGCTTTGAACTTTGAATCATAAAGGTCAGCATAATAATAGTGAACATCGACACAAGCTATGAATAGGTTTTTAATATACTTTGTACCCATTGTGGTAGATGCCGCCCCAAGTCACAAACATGAGCCATGACTCAAAACGTTTCTTTCTGAAGTGACTTTGTCCCATCGCAGCGGGCATTCCTTTCTTGGTTAGCAGCACTAAATAGATGCAGGTGGGGGCTGCCGTTGTGGTCGCTGCTCTTGCTATACGGCTACTGAAAACCCCATTGAAAGCACAGCGCTTATTTTCTAAAACTGGATGAATGTATTTTTGACTTGTAGCACTTCTATGCTTAGCCTCAAGCAATGTCAGAAATAAGTGATGGTTCATCCTTTCCACTGGAGACAACAAAAAGAGATGCCTGTGCTGTACCCTGAGGTCCCCAGAGGACACGCAGCCTAATTTGTGTTTTGAGTTCCAAGTTGCATGCAACAGTAACTACTCCCTGTTATGCATACGATACCAGTTAAATACATGCATTTCTTTACCAGTGAGTGAGCAGTACTGTCTCATTTTTGAGGCGTGTGCTAAGAATGAAAGCAGCAGGCAGTTCGCCATTTCACAACGCATTTAATGTTATGAACAATGAGTAAACACAATAAAAATGCGAGCCCATATCTTTAAGTGTCTGATCTCAGTGGGTAGCTGACTTATTATGCAGTCAATAGTCCAACAGTGGGCACTGCCAACAGTGTAAGCAGCCTTAACTACCACCTCTAATTCTGCCGCCGGGCTGGGCAGAGCGGCAGCCAACCCTCTGAGCTCCAGAGGCAGGGAACAAAACAGTAGAGAGTCTGTCTGCCTCAGTTTGGCCTGGCCCAGCCCGGCCTGGCCTGGTCTGGTCTGGGCACCCTTTCAAAGACTGTCTCGCTCACACCACCAGGCAGTCCCTCAGGGGAGCTTTACTCTGCTGGGTGAAGCTGCCACACTGGCACACACAGACCTGGGAGCGAGGAGGAGCTCAGACTCACAGTGCTGACCATTGAAAAAGTCTCACAACTTTGCATCTTTCCTGCTTTAGTAGTACGGGATTTTCCAAATGCGATGCTGGAGCAACAGTGCAGCAAACATGTAAAAGTTAGACCTCTACAGCAGCTGCATTTGTGGCTTTGTGCAGCTCACTGGGGAAAAGAAAAATTGGCTGGTACTGATGCAATAACAAGGGCACTGGTTTGATTTACAGTTGGCACCATAAAGCAGCAGTGAAACACGAAGATCCAGACTGAACTGCATGTAACAATAACACATTAGAAGATATCACTGCCAATACTTGCCCTAAAATTCATTACTGTGTTGTGATAATTGTAGCTTTTTTGAACTGATTTGCTCGAAGCAAAAGCTGTAATTTAATTGCACTATTACCTGTAAAGTAAGGCTCGTTTGTACTTAAAAATCTCACTCTCTCTTTAAAGAGATGTTTGCCCTTTCAACGTCTGGGTATTCGGGTGCCGTTTGATCATGCAAGTTTTCATAGAGTGGGAGGAATAATATCTTAATTTTTGCGGTTCCGCGCGCGCACGTGTGTGTGTGTGTGTGTGTGTGTGTGTGCATGTGCGTGTTTATGAAGCAGTGAAAGTACCATAAAACTGCTTTCGGCTAAGCCACCGATGAAATGAATCAAACATTGCAAACCCAAACACATACATCAATTTTCAGTTTGAAAATCTGGTGATGACGAAAGCTGCAAAGTGAGACTGCCAGGGAGTCAAACACCTCTTCTGATATTCCATATGCCTGTATGTTTTAAGGGTTTTAAGATTGTTTCAGGGTCTTTGAGGTTTTAGGGATGTATGTATACTCTCTTTCTTTTGGCCGTGATCAGTGTGTGTGTGTGTGTGTGTGTGTGTGTGTGTGTGTGTGTGTGTGTGTGTGTGTGCATATGTATGAGGAGGGAAGTGAGAGAGAGAGTGGTAACGGTGCCAGTCAGTCGGTGCCAAGACAAACTGGTAATAGGACTCATGTTGCCTTTTCCAATCAGGATGCCAGAGTGTTCTCATGCAGTGCTCAATGAGGTTTGACACATCATTCAGAATAACAGAGAGATCCTCGCCTCTGGCATGCAATTAAACACGTCATCTGTGTATGTCTGTCTGTGTGTGTGTGTGTTCAGATTTAGAAGCTTGCTGCTATTAAATCTCTGACTCATGCTCTTAATGCGCTAACTAATCACTAATTACTTGGATTCTCAGTGTTTCGTGAATAACAGAGTTGAACATCGGATATTAAAGAGGAACTATTTTCCGAGGAAAATGAGGGGGCCAGACATGATTTCATGTTCAAAACAGGTGATGGGTGGATAGAAGGAAGCCATTATAAACACTGAGGAGGTTGAGCTGGACGTCCAACAGGCTGACTCTATGCCAGGTCATCTGCTGAGCCGGCAGTAAGACTTCTTTCGGGACTTATTATTAATTCATACAACCTGAACTCAATCAAAGCAGTAACATTAAACGAATGGTGGATACTCTGTGAAGTTATATTTGTTTGGTCACGCCATGGGAAAGTGTGTATGGTCCACCAATCTAGTCTATACCTGATAATTGGATTTTTTGCTGCGTGGTGCATTATACGGTACATAGTGTTAAAACCACACTGAGCTGCTGTTTTTGTCCACGTCTGCCACACACCTGGCGTAAACCAACTGTAACACTGATATGGAGTTTATAACAGCGAACAGGTGAAGGCTGACGTCATGTCTGGAGGATGATAGGTTTATGATGATGTCTGGGACATAGCAGGTACTCGCTGATAAGACGCTGCTGTAGTTTTGCACTTCTGGTGTCGTGATTTTCCATAAAGCATCAAAAAAGATATGCAACTCAACGCCTATGTTTGGAATCATTCACTAAATAGAAGACACTGCTCTAAAGAATCAGCAACATAGTCTAAGTTGCACAGAGCCGCTGCACTGGGTTTGAAGACACACCAATAGTTAGACTACAATAGAGCTTCACTGCACTGCACTCTCATATTCTCATGCCACGGATTTTCAGAACTACACCAATACTCTGGATATTAAATTATACTTTGAGATCCAAAATAATAACTCTCTCCCAACACTTACTGCTCTACTTCCAAGACACAACACAAGACAGAAATGCATCTCTAGATCAGTTTCACATGCACTTCAACCAAACCCAGCTTGCAAAAACAAGTACAGTCAGAGATCATGCACTAAATCCTGGGAGGAGAGCCCATATTACATTGGATCAATAACCTCTTGTACACACTTCAAACAGGCTTATCAATGTTATCTGATGGAAGAAGACACCTGTAACACACACAGACACACACAGACACACACACACACACACACACCATCTTACTCACTCCGTCCTTAAACTTTAAACTAAATCTCTGAACTTGTAATCACTTATCCTAAATTCCCTGTGATATATATATAGCTATATAGAGATTTGCTCTTTCATTTAACATTTGCTTTTGCATCTTGTTAAACTTATGGGCCATATCCCTGCATCTCATGCAACTTTCCCTTTACTTTCTTTGAGTTTATGTTTGCATTATGCATGGCTTTTATTACAGTAAATAAACCTCAATTTGAAGATGTTTATACATCCATAAAGTTGTTTACCACTCGTCCCCTGTCGAGTTTTTACCCTCTTAAATGTATATAAATAACTTGCCTTTATTCAGGCGGGTATCATGTTGTCGTGGTGCGTGGAGGAATCCAGCCGCAGGGAGGCTGGTAACACCGACTATAACTGAATATCACTCTCACTATTTACTTGTTATGGTAACAGCACTCCCTTTACAACCCAGACCGCTTCATAAACACAGCTCATATCTGTCGAGCGCTGGCTCTCCACCTCTCTTTTCCTCGCTCTCTGCTTTCCATCACAGCCTTCAATCACTCCTGTTTTCTACCTCTCTATCTCCATTTGCTTCCTCATACCTTCCCATTATTGTTCTATCTTGGTTGTGAATTTCTCTCACTCTGCCTCACCCTGCCTCTTCTCTCTCCTTTCCTCCCTCTTTCTGTATCTTAGAGTTGGCCTGCCTTGAGTCATTTCTCTATAAAACAGTCTGCAGTGTGACTGAGTGACTGATATACGGACTGACGGCGAGCCAAGATTCCACACCGAGAGGAGGAACTGTAAAAATAATGATAAAAAAAAAAATCAGATCTTGGAATAAGAGCAGCTTTTTCCTCCACTGCTCCATCCATCCTCTTCTCCTCTTCCTCTTTGTTACAAGCTCCACCAAAAAACACACACTAAACTGATTTTCCTCTCCATATTCTTATTTCTCGTCTTCCTTTTCTTTCTGTTCCTCTGTTACCACCAAAATAATCCCCCTGGCAAAAAAAGCTCATTGCAGATCATGAGGATTTCATTCATAGCCAGGGATGCCAAAATAACCCCTGGAGGTAGATGGGAGGGGATCATGCGACATCTGCACAAAAACACTGACTGTATGGAGTCAAAGAATCCGTGTCAGAAATAAATGAGCTCTATGAACTCATTCTGATTCCTCATGCTTCCTGGAATGTAAGACTAATTTTCACAGCAGCAAAGCTGTAAATAAAGCATTAAAACAAACGGCTGTGTAAATCTGCTTTAAGTCATCTTCACAGAAACGTTTATTAGAAACAACTGGTGAGCCACAGAGGTCCGGGCCAGCGCTTCAGAGTGCAAAGCTCTGATCAGTTTTTATGCTCTTGTCGCTGTGATTGTGCAAGAACGGGATGCCAGATTGCTGATTTAAAGTGACGACAGCGCAGAGGCTGCATCCAGGGAGCGAGAATAAGTGCAAGAAGGTAAATACCGTCAACGAGCCAAAGGCTGGTTGGCTAGTTGGTGATTCAATTTAAGAATGTTTTTTTTCTTTTTTGGAACAATTCATTTCAAAACAATTCAATTCAACTCGGTACTTTTAGTCAAAAAAGCATCGACGCACAAAGACATTCCTTTTTCTTCTGAAATGACAACAAAATTAGTTATGTTATTTATTCTGCAAAAAATGTACCTAACCTTATCTGAAAAGTTCCAAACAGAACACTTTTTTTTTTTAAGAACTGCGAATGATTCTGTGAAAAGCATTTCATTTTGCTGCAAGCTTAAGACAGTGTTTCATGCTCTGACTTTTTAAAAAAAGTGCAGCTGAATTTGCAGATTTTCTATATTTATATCGGTGCAATGACGATGGGACTGAGAGCAGCTTAGTGTCTTTGTCAACACAATGCTTCCTCGCTCTATTTGCAATTCTTCCAATCATTTTGAGTTATGTAAGTGACTATGAAAAACATCCTAAAAGGCATCTGGTGTCAGCCGTTATCAGAGACGCGATATGCACTGCAGGATGGTAGAGAAAGAAAGCTCAGGTCACTGGATCCTTTCCAGCAGCATTCTCTCCAAAGTGGACACAGCTTTCCATCCTGCAGTGAGCCACTTTGATAAACAGCAGCTCCTGTCTACTATTTGTTATCCCACCATGGTGAGACAGTGACAACAACACAGCGAGTGCTTCCCTGTTTGATTTACTGACATCTGTTTCTGATAGGCTTTTTGCCAAAGCCTCCCTTCAAAATGGCACAGTCCTTTGAAATTGTGCCATCAGAACGTTCATTACATCACACGGAGACACTGATGAATACATGGGCGAATGCACAAAAAAATATTTAAGTGTGACAGTTGAGCACATGCGCAAACACTATTACAGGCACGTCATAAGAATGCAATGCAGGGGAAGAACAATGCAAGGCATTTGTGGAGGAATAAGCCATGGCGCTGGTCCAATAAACAAACATGGACTTCCTGATACAAGTATCCTCAATGGGAGGAAGGGACCACAGCCCTTATCCTCAGGGCTGTGTGTGTGTGTGTGTGTGTGTGTGTGTGTGAGAGAGAGAGAGAGAGAGAGAGAGAGAGAGACAGAGAGAGGGAGACAGAGAATGATTAATGTAAACTAGAGACTCTCAGTTATCCATCTGTGTCAGAGCTTACAAATATGGCAGCTTCACTGCGTAGTGTTTCAGCACTTTGTTCCCAGCTTTTCTTGTTATGTCTTTATACTGATTTTAAGTTGTGTTGTCTCATGCTCATTGATCCCTCATGCCCTGGGATGTGAGAGCATAGTGTCAGCTGCAGAACAACTCTCCTGCAGCCAGTAATGAATCAGGCCCAGATTCACTACAACTTTTTGCTAACTGTGTGCAATAAATGGAAAGTGCATAACAGCGCTGGTCCAGAAATCAAAGCCCTGCATATGTTTAGATCACACCTGAAGTATATGTAAAACTCAAAGTTTGCACTGTGTGACACTTTTTTTTTAGGTGAGGTCATGCAGATGCAAACAGTGCCAAATTTATTAGCACTTTACAGTGCTGGCTCCCCCAAATTATTGAATTATTATTGCAGAATTATATAAGATTGGCAATTTGGCGAGGTTGGCATCATTGCTGCAAGCGGCCGGCACCATCACCAGCAAGTCAGGCAAGCAAGGGAGCTGGTATCACAGATCAGATCAGAAAACACACCAATTATCGATGGTGTTTTACGACGCAAGTGTTGTGGCAGCATTACAGCTGAACCATGCAGTTTGTTGTTACTTCCTTCAACACCACTATTGTACAGCTTGATTTGTGTAATTTATCCTGTGAAAAAGAGAAGAAGTCTATGCAACTGATAGCTCAAGCCGCTGAGGTGCAAAAATGTGCAAAAAATTTGCTGAATCTCATGCCACTTTTACCCCAGGCAAGCGGGTTTTCCGTGGGTTTTGTCACCTGAGACTATCTGCTAAAAAAAAAAAAATGGCATGGGTGTATTCATATTTCACCTCTTGTGTCACAGTCCTCTAACCGCACTGAAATGCAGTATTTTCTCTGACATTCTGGCTTGATGTTCTCTCATTATAACTACACTGAACATAACTCAAATCCAAAAGGTGGTGATATGATTTTTGGGTAATTTATCGTATTATATAGGTTAAAGATACCCTGAGGTGTATTATTGTACTTACATGGGTCACAAATTGGTAGATGACCCGTTTACACCTCTGCTGATTGGAGCCAAAGCCTGTTATGACCTGAGACCACTGCAGGGTTCAGCTGGCGTCTGGTCTCTTTAAGCAGCAGGTCATGTAGAATAGAGTAGAACAGAGTGAAGTAGTCACGATTTAGTCAGCGGGCGTTTTGACCGAGACGGAAAAGGAATTGAATCCTCCTTCCTACTGTAAATATTGCTCCAAGGAACACAGGCGAAGAGGAAGAGAGTAATTTATCTGCTCTCCACCTCCCTGTTGTTCAACTTAAACCAACGACCCCCTCAGTATACTTCACTGTCATCCGCCATAGAGGTGTTGTGTGTCTGTTGGGCCTGTTTGCCATGTGCTGGAGATGTTTCTGATTTGAGTTAAACACAGACAGGAAACCACATGTCTGAGCTCTCCAGCATGGCTGGTCTACACAGACACACACACACACACACACACACACACACACACACACACACACACACACACACACACACACGCACACATACAGGGAGTGAGTGAGAGATATAGGGACTGAATGTTTCTTCTCAGTGAAACATTTTACAGTAATGTACTCTCCACTCCATAGCACCCATCCACGTGTGTGACCACAGTGAGGATTCCCCTAATCATGTTTAGGGGAAACACCCCCCTTCCACTTCCTGTTTATGTCGACAGTGCATGCTGTAATCACCTCACTAGACAGCAGAAACCAAAAAAAAAAAAAAAACACTCACAACCTCTGACAAGCAAGCAAGTAGCTTTCCATGCCAAGATACACATTAATTTTCCTTGTCTGTGGTTGGAGAGAAAGGCAAAGAAAAACACGATGAGGACGACCGCAGAGAAGACCGAATCAATGAGAGAGAGGGAGTGGCGGAGGTAGAGAGGTGATCACACTGTCAGAGATGACTCCACTGTTTCTGATGTGGCCCACTGTAAAGCTGGCTGAGCTGATAACCTGCTGATTTCATGGCTGGATGACCAGACATGCAAAGACGAGTGTCTTGTTGCCGTGTGGGTGAAAAGCTTCTAACTCCAGTTCTGAGTTTAATGTCTTAACTTCATTTGAAAAATCACATACTGTACATTTGCAGCCCCCAACACTTTTAATACAGTTAGTGATTTTATTCATTTTAAATCTCAAATCTTGATGGATGGTGGTGATTTTAATAGACGCTAATAGGGAATCATTTTACCTCCTTCCCTTACTGTTTAAATGAAGTGCTCCCGCCTCCTATTTCTGCGAATTCAGAAGTGCTGAGAAGGTGTGCGTAAGTGCAACAAGTGGTGGCACTAAGCCGAAACGACTACATTCTGAGTCAGAGAGGGAATGTCATACGACACGTATCAAAACAGCTCACGGCTGGTTTAGCTTAGCTAGCCTGAAGGCACAGACCTCGGCCAAGTCTGTCCTAGGTTGGCTTCCGTGCTTGCTATAACATGAACTTTTAGAGATGGGCATAGAGGCTTGACTTTACAAAGAGTTTACATGCAAACCTGCTGCTTCTCCCCATACCATCTAATGCTCAGACAAAATCAGTAGTGCACATTTAAATGAAAGATTGTATTTTTCTAGGCAATGAGAAATTTCTACAACTCTTGGGCTGATAAAACTAACAGGAAAAGCTAAACGGGCACGTGTTTGCATAATGTGATCCTTCTCTTTACCCCTCTTTTTCAGTAGAGCGCATGTCAGTGAAAAACTTTACAGCGGCTGAATGAATTCCCATGGCCTTGTGCCCCGGTAGAAGGTGCTGGGTTTCATGAACTCACTGGGGGAGAAGGACAGTTTGTCGTTGCACTCCTCTTCGGTGCAGGAGCAGAAGTGGGCCAGGCCGCTCGTCGTGTTTTTCTCCCTCATCACACAGGTGGAGCTGTTGTAGTCGTCCAACAGAACGCCGTACAGCGGCTTGGACGGGTCGTGGCAAAGAGTCTCCACTGTGTAACTGCTCTCGTTTTTCCTCCTGAAAAGAGAAAGAGAGACAAATGCACGGATGGAAAAAGAGAGGAACAACCAAACAGGAGATAGAGACAGATAGTGACCCTCCAGGCTCCGGGTACGTACCAGATCGCGACACAGACCTCCTTCTTCTCCATGCAGATGGAGGTGATGGAGCAGTTGGACAGACAGGTCCCGGTGCCGTTACAGGACGAAGGCTCCAAGTCACAGAACTTGCACAGATGACTCATGATGGGCTGCGGGAGCATGCCGGCTGTGAGGGGAAAGCACAGAGAAACAGGCCACAGAGTGTTAACGCCAGCGTTTTTACGCAAATGATGGCATATTAAGTCTTTTTTTCATAATGAAATGATGTGATAAATAGTGATGGTTGAATGAATCAACACATGAGACAATGAGTCTTTCCATATTTCTGGTGGATACGTATGTTTGCATGTTTTACGGCCTATATTCATGAGGCTTTTTAAAAACTTTACTAGGATGGTAATGTAGTTCTTGTCAAACATCGTTTTCAGAGCACACTGATCTTGAAAAGCCAACTGATGTGGCAACTTTGTGTGTCTGGACGTGTTTTTCCACACGAAATGAAACAAATCAAGGTCACGACCATAAACAGCTGTCGACACAGACAGTCATAACCAGGTCAATACCTACAGCAGGCTGTGCTGTATGCCCAGATCAACTGCGTCGGATGTACTGACTGTGGCTTTCGGAAACCATCTAGCTGTACAGAAATAGGTCAGAACTGCACAAAATCATCAAAACAGAGAACCACAACTGAATCAATAGGCAGCCTCTGCCGAGCTAGAGCGGGCTCCCTGCATCAAACCACTTCAAATACATTACAGAAAACCTCAGGAGACCTTCAAAATGCCCACTAAGGGACTGTGCAAAAGGGATTTCCTGAAGGGACCAATAGATCAAATTCAATCTTTTTTTTTTTTTTTTTTTTTTTGTCATTTATTCATACATCCAATATGGAAAGCAAGACATGGCCAAAAAGTATTTGGTATTATGTGTGCTATAGATTTACTGGAACTAAGAAAGGTAAGAGAGCAGCTCTCTAAAATGTGAAGTCATGGTGATGAATGTAACTGGAAACAATGCATGATATATATCTATAAGTATCTATAAGTATATAGATATATAAACATATTCAACTGACATACATCAGTGGGAATGACTATAGATGACTTATTATGTATGATATATATTATTACTGTATTATCTTTATTACTTATTAATTGTCATTTATTTTTGTTTTGTTTTTTTGTTTGTTTTTTACATATAAATACTTTGTAGAAACACAAAGACAGTTTGGTTGGAGCAGGTTACAGCTACAAACTTAAGTTCATTATTATTTCATTTTCCATTATTATTTTGCTTTAGAAATGTCACCAATAGTTATATTTTTTCTTTCCTTTTCAGCTTAGTTTTAATCGTGTGTACAGATTCCCACAGGGGTCTGTTAATGCTGCAGCATGCATAAGGAGACTGCTCTCTGCTGAGGCTTTGCTCTGAATGCTGTTTGGTTTGAAGGCGTTGCGCTCAGGACAGGTTGCACAACGCATGGACGATGTAATCAGTAAAATCTAATCTTTGTCGTGCTTGGCCTGGCTCTGGCCTCCGAGGCCTGTGCAATCTCTCTCTCTGCTCTGTGACCTGTTCAGACCTGCCTCACCTGCTGGACTGAGAAAGGCTGTGCAATGCACTGGAATGAGCTCAGTCAATCCACATTAACCTGCATTATTCTATAGTTTATATGAGCCTACAATAGAGGCTTTTCTTTGATTGCTTTTGATTATGACACAGGCGATGCTGCAATATGCAAATTGTGTTTTGAACATGACAGAACATTTCTACATTTCTAATTCAAATACCCAAAGGCAGGGAAGAAAATGTGCCTTATAGGAACTCACATGTGCATCTGTGATAAATAATTTGATATTTGAAACATATCAATATTTGGCACAAGTGTATCAATAATGTATCACAAGAGGAAGTATTGTGATATATTGCATTATTGATTTAAGCTTGTACTGCAGTCCTGACCTCCTGACCGTCTTAGACATTATCACCAAAGACAAACTGTTTGAGGCCAGTGTGTCAGATAAAATGTCTCAGCAAGAAAGATGTGGGCGCACACACACACACACACACACACACACACACACACACACACACTTATCTTTGAGCTCAGAGACTCCTTTATAGACTGAGTGAAGAGCTTGTCAGATGTGATGGAGAGCCAATTCACCATGGTAAAACAGATCGCTCTCATCCCAACATTAACAACACCACCCCTCCCTGGTCTGCAAGCCAAGGTGCAGACAAAACAACGGCACGGAGCGCAGTCCGCGCTATCGTGAAATCAATTGACACAGCACGTGTTTCAAAGCTTGATCTCTACGGAGCTAGACTCTGAAATCCGTCTGGAGGAGGGCTTTAGCTTTTTAGCACGCATGAATTCTCTTTGCTCTCCTTCATGCTGTCAAACTCCACAGGTTCTCTTTTGAACACCTCAGCTGCCCTGGTACAGTGCCTGTGTGTGTGCGATACCTGATCACAGTCCCCATAAGCCCGGTTATTCATTTAACAGGAAGCACAGCTGATTTACTTTCAAGACACATTCCCTCACACAGACTCCACTTTGGGGAGGAACAGACAGCGTGAAATAGCAGAGTAGTAACACCCACACACAACCTCAGAGACAAATAAAACCTGCGGATTTAGTGCAGAGAAGTACCATAGAGACTGAATGAATTTGAATGAGCAACGAGTGAAATTACAGCATGTACAGCCAGTTTTCTTTTCTTTTTTTGGACACCGAGTTAAAGTTGTGTTTTTTCTGGTGTTGATTTATTTTATTGTATCGCAGTGTAATGCTGAGATGACAATCAATCAACAGAAGTTATTGGCTGTGAACTTTTGAGTGCACAGTAGGCCTTGTTTTAGTCTGCATGATGCATCCTGTTAAAGTGACGACAAAAAAAAGGACCACCCTCACTGTCCTCATCACTTGCGCTTCTGGATTTCTGATCGAAAATAGCAGCGCTACTGAGCTTCAAAGTTGGAGGGTGCAGCTTTAAAGCCTCTGCTTTGAAGTTCCACCAGATTGTGCGGGTGCACATAGGTACAGAGTAACTGTGCATGACAGCCTGTGGTGGTATGTGGGTCATTGTTCCAGCTGCTAAAACGCTTGGGCTTTCTCTCTGTTTTACTACAACTCGTGTTCCTCCAGAACCTCTTTTCCTGCTGCAGCTCCATGCACAGTGGTTTTAGCATGAAAACACAAGTGACCTCAGTGCGTCACAGGAAAGTGGAGACGGGGGAAAGTGTGTGTGAGTGTGTGTGTGTGAGTGTGTGTGTAGGCATGTGTTTGCGTGCTGTCCAGTCATTAATGTGCAAAACGACCCCTGAGGGGAATATAATTGAAAGTTTATATTTCTTCGTGTGACTCCAGATAGGAAGCCCTTCTACGGCAACTTGCTCCTGTCTAGCAGTCGGGCCAGAGAATAAACTCGATAAAGTAGTTGACAATGATCATACTTTCAAGATTTCAGCACCAATGCAGTCATACAAAGGCAGTAACCAATTTATATATTCAAATAAATAAGCAAAATGCTTCAGTAACAGCCTCTAACTGACAAACTAGCTGACAATAAACCTGTTTACTGCAGCAAAGCAGCTTCCAAAATCATTCCTCTGGAGCAGCAACAAGATATTCTAGGCACTGAAACTCTCCAACTTATAAAAGTGGATTGACTGCCACATGAATACAGAACACCTCGTCCAAATCAGCTGAAATATCCCCCTCTATTTCCTCTCCTCTCAACTTCTCTTCCCTTTTCACTCTTTTTCCAAACGACTGAGGATGTGAGCTCACAGTGGAAGGGAGGACAGACCGGAAATGTGACTGCCATTTATCACACATATACAGGAAAAACTGTGCAGAACCAGTCAAATATGTGCTTTTGATTGGAAAAAGTGACAAATGTGCACGCCAGACGGAGACTAAAGTTTTAACGCAAAAGCACTCTCTTAGGTAGGTCGGCGTTGCTGAAGCAGTAGGTCGGGTTTCAGAGGAGAATTTCGTGCGCCTGCTCTTTTTGCGTCTCCACACGGCAAGAGCACTGGTGTCGTTTAATAAGCCCAGCTCCCAGGGTGAGGCTAAAGTTACTCCAAATCTAAGCCTGAAAAAGCCTTGGAAGGCATGGAATAGATGACGCTTCCATGAGACAAATGCAACGCAACAAAGGGAAAATTGAAATTATCTGCATGGAAAATAGAAGCCCTGGTGCTGTTCGGGCTAGACCTGTCACCAAAATGCAGAGGGACAACCGGCAAGAGGCTGTAAGGAGCTACATAACTGCCACAGCGGGACGCCCGGCTCTCTCCCTCTACTCCTGAAAGTTATCCTCCCTCCTCTAACTGGCTCTTAATCCTCCGCTCCAACTTGGCCGTGATTCCCTCATTCCTCTCTTCCCTATCTTTTTCCCTGCTTTTTTTCTCTCTCTCTCTTGCGCTTTCTCAAGTTCCCTCTCTTTCCCTCTACCACCTCCCCCTCCATCCCTCTCTCCCTCTCCTCTCTCTGACCAAGGGACTCAGTGAAGCGAGCTGAGAGGGGATAGCTTTGACCTGGCCACGAGGAGAAGTTGACTAATATGGTCAAAATCAAGCCCAGACACTTAAGTGGGGTTGGGAGGAATAACCCCTCTTCTCTTCTCTTCTCTTCTCTTCTCTTCTCTTCTCTTCTCTTCTCTTCTCTTCTCTTCTCTTCTCTTCTCTGCTGTCCCATTTCCTTCCCCTCTCTTCCCTTCTCCTCAACACTCAACACACTGAGGCCCAGCGAGGTCAATGTAAATAGAGTAGGACATGGGGATCTGCAGGATTGGACAGGGCACATACACACACATACACAAGCCATTTCACACACTGACTTGGAGGCTCTCTAGTGACGAACCAGCCCCACTCTAATTTACTTATCACGATGTTAGATTTCAAATCTCTACTGGGAAACCAGCCAGATATGGACTGAAACGTCTGATTCCATGCGGAAAATCAAATACCTTGATTAGATTAAATGTTACTTGAATGATCCATGTGGGCAAATAGGGTGAGGTTAATCAGCCAATTGTAGAGGATCAACACTTTGACCAAAAAAGACTTTACAAGCTGAGAGGCCACCATCTTATACCAGTAATATAACTTTATTTGCAAAAACTGATATCTCCAATTGTATTCATGTCTATAAACTATGCCTAAACCATGCGATATTATTTTTTCAAGAAGGACATTTGTCTGTTTTTGCAAATGAACTTTTCTATTACATATTTTACTTTCGCTTTCTGCATGGCAGTATCCCCTGATTGACAAACAGTTGACTAAGCATAGCGACAGGGAAACGCACAGCCTAGCGGCGAACTCTTCCCTGAAGATTTACCACAAAGAAAGGAAGAGGGAACCTTCCTCTGACAGCACGCCGGGCGGATGGTTACAGACATCAATTGAACGAAAACAAAAAGTCCCCTCGACAAAAACAACAGAGTCCAGCCCTTGTGTTTAGATAACCAAAATGTCAAGCTGCTCTGGCACTGGGAGAGAGTGGCGGGCAACTTCCTCAGGCCGTGGTACTCTGGAGGAGTCAGGGCTTAGATTGAAATAACATGGGCTGGGTGACAATGAGTGTGTGTGAGTGTGTGGGCACGCATGTGTGCTCATGTGTATTGGTGGGGAACATGGGGGCATGTGCATGTGGGTGGATGTTTGTATGTGTCTGCTTATGAGTGTGTGCCTGTGCCCACTTGTGTGTGTCTATTTGTGACACAACACACAATGCAGAGGGACCACACATTCCCTTTGGTATGTGGGATTTCCAGGTTGAAAATAGGCCCCACCGTGGGAGGAACACACAGCCACAGAGGAGGGGGAGAGGGAAGACAAGAGGAAGAGGGGAGAAGACAAAAAGGAAGAGAAGAAGAGTCAAAGGGGAATATTAAAGTCTTATGGAGTGAAATGCGGATTACAGCAAACTAAGTGCAGTTGCAGCGTCTAAGGCTAATCATAACACTTTAAAGGTCCACTAAAAAGCTATTATCCTATAACAACCTGTGTATATCAGGGTTCTGCTTACAGTGTGACCCACTAACTTTGATGTCCATACTGCTACTATATAACAAAAAACAAGTATGCTGCATTAAAATGATCTATCCTACTGACAATGTGTGGGAAAGTTCCTGTGGTTTATTAACAGTTGGAGGTGTTAGTAGTACGGCAGATGGAGAGCAGCCAAGTCTGTTAAATTGCCACTACCTCTTGGATTACAGAGCACCAGTGAAAAGTTAATGCAAACATTTCACAAGGGTCCTGAACTGGAGCAGCTCTGGAAGGAAATAAGAAATAGCTTTTCGTCTCTTGAGATGAAGGTTTCTGAAAACATGTGACTACTGTTGTCCTGCAGGAACATGAAACACCATATATTAACCACAAATTAATAAATGCAGCAACAGGAAGACAGATTCAGGCGGCAAGGGAATAGTTGTAATCCACAATGAGGATCATGCAATGCAAAAATGTCCATTTTAACAGCTTTAATTTTGTATTGAATAAAAAAATCAAGAGATAAGAAAGAAAAAAGAAAGAAAAGGAAAAACTAAGCCACAATATTGAAGATGGGCCACTTTTGCAGTGAATGCCACTTCATCCCATAGATGAGCTTTACTACCCAAGCCAAATTGTGACAACTGGTTTTATTTAGAGCCACAGATCTCTCAGATCTGACATTTCATGGATGACAGAAGTCTGTACAAGCTGCTCTTTTAAAGGTATGCTTTCTTGGAAAATATCCTATCAGCTTTACAAGGCATAACACAAAACGTCAGCGGGCATAGCAGGGCTGTGTATCAGCTCACTGTGAGTCACCTGTTGCGCCAGGCTGTTCTCGGCTCTCCACAGGGCTGTGCGTAACGTGTCGAGGAAGAAAAAAGTTCTCTGCCTGCCCCATGACAGCTACAGGCTACAGCTTTGGTTAAAACACAGCGACTAATAACACTTCCAGTGGTCTTTTCCTCCTCGGTGATCGCATGTCAAAGCGCATGCAAAGTTGTGTTAAAGATGGGGATATGCGTAAAGGCGAACTCACCTACTGTCCCCGGCTCCAGTAGCACGGCTACGAAAAGGATAGATAGAGTTCCTCGTAAGAGTAAAGAAAGCCGCTGTCGCTCCATGTTTTCGCTCACTCCGTCCACCGAGTCACATTCAGATCAAAGCGACAACTGGCAGAGGAAACGGAGAAAAAGTCCGGTGGAGTTTGGTGTGTCAGCCCTCCGCTGTGCGCTCCTCTCCGCAACTGGAGAGTCACTGCTGAACCATTCCGTGGCCATGCACTCACTACACACACACACACACACACACACACACACACACACACACACACACACACACACACACACACACTGAACAGGAAATCATACGAGGGGAGGCAGGACTCTCTCTCTCTCTCTCTCTCTCTCTCTCTCTCTCTCTCTCTCTCTTGAGTCACTCGGCCAAATGCTGGGAATCGTAACGGTAAATAACTGTATAGCTTTACATAAACTCAAGTTTGTGAAACTGCCTGCCAGCTCACTGGAATGTTGTAAGCTTTTTCGCAGACTTTCATGAAGTGTGGAGTTAGAGAGCAGCCTGCAGCAGAATGCAGAGAAAAAATGTGTTTGACTTTCAACCACAAACAGGCAAATATATTTGTGACAAAAGATGTTTGTATATATTAATGATCACCAAAGTAACGGGAAGGTGGTGAATTCCCAATGTACAAAATCAAACAAGACTCTGAATGAATCTCATCTATATTCAGAATAGTCAAATAGACAGTACATTTACATATTTGGAAACATATGTCTGATCATATTCTATTTCTGAAGTATTTTTCCATTTAAATGATGTTCCATTTCATCGTGATTTGAATGTCATTCATTTAAATTGGCCAATTAGTTCACTGTTTTATCTTAAAACAAGCTTTTTAAGATCAGTTACAGGATTTTTTTTTGTGTGTTTGTCAGTCTCATTCCCCGCCCTTACCAGTAATGTTATCAATTCTCTCATTTTGAGTCAGACTGGCACGAGTAGCAGTTTGCTAAGCTGAGTATGCGTGTAAGTAGAGAAACCTCAGTGGACTTGAGAAGATAAGTAGAGCCTGTCTGCGGGGTCATATCAGGCAGGCTGGGACATGCCCCTCTCTACCCAGCCTTGGAACTGAGCCACGGGCTCATTCGAGTCTCACAGTCCCTGTCGACCCCCCACCCCCTCAACAATCCTCCAGGGTCTGTAGCTCCTCAAACTGCAAGCTGGGACCCACTGGCTTGTGGATGTGTTTTTGATTCCTACACGACAGCAGCAGTACTTGATTATCAGGACTCTCCTTATCAGTAGTCTCCAGCAGCAACAGGCCCAATTTTGGGTTACAGCTCGGGGCTTAAAGGGACAGTTCACGCCACAATGAAAAATAGTGTCTCACTTACCACTAGTGCAGTTTCTCCATCCAGATAGTGTCCATGTGATTTTGGGAGGTTTCCAGTCTGCTGTGGTCTTTCCTGTCTCCTGGCACCCTGATACAGAGGGGCTGGATGGGTATTCTTCCATGGAGCTGAAAAACGTACATGTGGAAAATTCAACAGCATCTGGATGGATGGATGGAACAGCATCTGGCAGGACAGACTGCACTAGGGATAAGGGGGAAATATCTTCTTTTTTCCTTTGTATTTTGAGTGAATAGTTCCTTTAAACAACCAGGGTGGGGAGTGAATGTAGTCTCTCTGTGTTTCCAGAGTGAAGTATGGCAACCATATAAACAGTGGCACATGTATATACAATGCATACGTGCTTTGTTGGAAGTCAGCTCAGGGTGTTAACATGACCCGGGCGAACTTGCAGATCATATGAAATAAACACAACATGAGTTTTAGTCCTTCCAAAAATCCCACCCAGGAAAAAGAGAAACTCAAAAATCAAAATGCTATCATAGTGGAAATGTAATTTTGATATGCTAAAGGTTAGGATATTATAGTGATGGATGCTGCAACTTTATATCAAGGCTGTTATCAGTCAGGGAATGTGAAGCCCTTGGACAGTTTATCCTCTCGTTCCTTAATTTCTAACTCTTACACAACCGGGGTCAGCCAGGGACACCGCTGACAAACTGGGGTCATGGGGATTATGGGATGCATTCAAGGTCCAAAGTGATGCTTGATTCCCAAGAGTTCTTGCACTTGATTATAGTGATGGATGCGTGTGTGTGGGTGTGTGTGCTGTCAGCTCTAGCACCCCGTGGCCTATTTCTAATAAACACATTGAATCTGTTTCTGCAGCGGACCTGCTAAACACCTGCTGACTGACTTCATTAGTTCTCAGCAGGATTCATGTTTTTTAATAACTGTCATTCGGTCAGATTTTTATGTTTGTCGTGTTCCTGTTTTCTCCAGCATCACGGTTAAACGCGCTCCGAACAATTGTGTGAGTTTTCAGCGAGCAGAGGCTCCTTGCCAAGGGAGTTTCCAAATAATGGAAACTTGGATGCAGAGGAGACTGTGCACCAGACTTTTAGCTGTCATGTTGGCTTAGTGAGCTATTAAAAGAATAATTCATTTCTATTCATGTGGTGGTCATTGCCTTTCTTTGGCCCCAAGGGTAGTTTAAAGGAATACACAGAGTTTTAGGAGACTGGCCTGTTGGTCAACTTAAAGTAATGAGAACATAAACAGCAAAATGATTCATGATTCATTCTTCAGCATTCGGTATATTGACTGATAGTAGACAACTAGTGTTAGTATTAAAAAGCTGAATGTGTTTTTGGCTTATGGTTTATTGCCTGCAGTTACAGAGGTATGAAATAATTTTCACTCTACCGCTTATCTCACACACACACACACACACACACAAAGAAAACTGTTTTTTCTTACCATGACTTTTATTGTCTCATTTGAGTCAGTTTAAGAAGACAAAAAGCTTGACGTGTTGATTTAAGGTCCTTTAATCTTTTAAAATCTCCCTAATTTTTTTTTTTGTTCTCTTATGCTTAAATCTCACCTTGTCAGTGACCTTTTAGCACTATTGCCCACGAAGCCATGACACCTTTGGTTTGTACGGTAATGAAGTGGCTTGACTAGTGGGCCACTAAAGACGATACTGCGCCGTGCACAAAGTTTCCTTGGTTACTCATTTTGCAAGCTGTAATGTTCAGTTAAATCCCAACAGTATATATATTTTTTTCATTTCATTATCACAGAGTGTGACTTTGACCTTTCATTGATTTGTTTCTGTTTTTGAAGGCATTAAAGTAGGCCCAGAGGATTGCAACTACAGAGGTGACTCATGTTCCTGAACGAGGCGGTGCACACTCACCCCGATGAGGCTGAGTGAGCTGTGTTATGGGCTGGATCTCGCCATTTAGCCCCGTGTTACTTGTTAACTGCTCTGTTCAGCAGGGGTCAGTCTGCAGAGCCCTGGTAAACTGGGCTGATGTGGATTCGATACAGCTGTTAGCGGATGTGTTTAAGTCCCAAATATGTTTTACAAATGTTTTTTTTAATTTTTTTTTTTTTTTTTTTTTTTTAATTTCACTGTCAAATTAACTCCCAACACAGGTTTCCAACATGGATTTACATCTTGACATGCAATGCAAAAGTGATGGATGCTTCCTGTGTGTGTGTGTGTGTGTGTGTGTGTGTATGTGTGCAGATATCAGGCAGTTATGTAATGCCGCTGGAAGGGCTTGCCAAAAGAGCTTTCAGAAACAGAGTAATCAGCGAACTGCATTATTTATTCCAACTGTCAACACTTGTGGAGGCTAAAACACTGCCAGTCGGCGCTCACTGGACGGGACAGCACGGATTTCGAATCGTTTACTGCCTGACTGCATTAGCTATTGATGAGGGCTCATCGTTTCTGTCATTTCGGGCCTTCCACTCCTCTCATGGTCATGTTTTCGGAGTGCCTTGAGGGTGACATCATGACAGGATGGTGTCTCTTTAACGGCTGAGGAATCTGCTGGCCAAAATGATTTCCCAATAAAGGGAGAGTAATGGAAACTTGCAGAGTTTAATGCACCGGACTTGGAGCTGCCATATTAAATTAGTCAGCTATTCGTTTTTTATGCTGATTTGTAGGCGAGTGTTATTGACTGTAGCTGCTCATTGTTAAGCCTGCTTGTTTTAGTTGTTAATGTTTAAGGCTATGCGTGTGAAATATTAACCAGTGTTCATGTGATGGTGCACGAGCAGCCGCACACCGAGCCACAGGACATCATGTTAGCTCTTTTCACTTCTGCTTCATTTACATAGTTTAGGTTTCTTTTTAAGCACATGACTCTCAAAATGCACATACACAAAGATAATTAACTGACTAAGTAACCTTCGTTTAACATACAGCTTCAATGTATTATTTGTAGTGCGCACATTTAGCCGACTTCCTTTTCTCGATTTTGCCGCATTACTTCTCATTGACTGAAGTCATTTAATTTTCATGAAGTTAATTCAGTTTTCTCTGAGCTGCCAGTTCCTGGGGCTTGCTGCTTTCTTTGACAGCTGTGTTTTCTGATATCGCTGTTCCTTTATTTTTCATTCGGTAGCGTCATACTTACATGTTTTGTGGTTATTGTAGTTTGTTTAAAGGATAATGTCTTAGTTTGTCTCGCCATGTGTCTAAATCAGCCACTATATATATATATATATATATATATATATGTTTCCCCTGTGGCTCAGTTTGTGCTGTCCAGCTCTCTTCTGTTAGTGCCACAGTTTAGTTCTGGTTCAGGATTATTGCCACAAGCATTTTTGTTACTCTTCTGTGTTTTTTTATAAATAAAATAGAAAAAAAAAAAAAAAAACCTCAAACGTTTCATTTATCTGAATCAATGTGATAGGCCCGCATGTTAACATTTAATTTAATTTTATTTTATTTTATTCTAAGCTGAAGAGTGACATAGTGAGTAAAAATACTGTGTGAACCTGTCTGATTGAAATTGTGCAGCACTTTAAAAACTTTATTTAGTTCACACATCGTGATGCAGCATACGGCTTACAGGAAATATTCACACAATACTTCAAAACAGTTACTGCTGTAAGTTGTGTGAATGCGTCATGCTTTTTTTCTTTTTTTCGATTTATCTAGAATAGAGCAGCTCCATCCATCATAGGCTAACAGGTTTCTAAGGGGAAATAATCTTTTTTTCCCCCACTGGCTTCAACATATCGGCGTTCTTTATTTTCGCTTTCTGCAGCTTCTCAAAAAAATTTGTTGAGACCTGAAGAGGCTAGATGTAAGACAAAAGAGAAATGGTTCTTTGAGGGGTGTGCTGACAGCATCAGGTGTGAGTTTGTTTCACAGGTCACAGAGTCAGTGACTGAGATATTTGATCAGCAGCCAGAGACGAGCCCACAGGAGACTGAGCACGATTGACAGGAAGCGAGCAGAGATCCATGACCGCATAATGTACTGTACGTGCCTCTGGGTGTGTGTGTGTGAGAGTGTGTGATGTATGAAGCCCAGCTTATAGGTCAGGGTTTTGCAAAATACTCAGCAACCCACACGCTCACACTCACTCATAAATACATACACAGAAACCGCAGGCAAACACAAAAACACACACAAACACACATCCTCGGTCATGAGCTCATGTCATCACAAAAACAAGCCCCGAGTGAGTCAGATCTCCCTTATTCTCTCTCTCTCTCTCTCTCCCTCTCTCCCAGTATGTCTCTCTCGCTCTCTCTCCCCCGAACAACACACTTGCATTCCTGTACGTTGTAATCAGCTTTCACCATGACAACATGCCCAACAAGCACTGACTTACTGACCCGTGTTTTCAGACAGAGCATGTTACCGGCTAATGTCGCTGCTCAGCTGCGCCCACAGTGCCGCTTGTTGATAAGGCGACACACATTAACTATCATGTTCATAGCAAATCACAGAATTATCAGTATTATTTTATTCACTGTGCCTAAGTACTTAGAGGGCCCGTGTACATGAGTGTGTGTGTGTGTGTGTGTCTACGTGTGTGTGTGTGTGTGTGTGTGTGTGTGTGTGTGTGTGTTTGAGCCAGCTCTTGGAAGTCCAGCAGACTCCAGCGTGGAATGCTGAGAACAGCTGTGGACATGACTGAAGGTATTTACATAGAACTTAAACCTCACACAGGAGACGGTATTGCAAACACACACACACACACACACACACACACACACACTGATAACACTTAGGACTACGCAAATATTTAAAAGACGTTCTTCGTACTTTCAAAACGGAGCAAACTATGCACGGCAATGCTTGCTTGTTTCTCTCTCCCTCCCTCTCTCTCTCTCTCTCTTTCTCTTTCTCTCTCCCACGTAACACTCTCTCTCACACACTATTTAACCCTAACCCTCTTGCAGTCATGTCCTCACATGCCATGATGTCATGAACTGTACAACAATATATCTTCCCACTACTGAGCAGGGGCGGAAAGCCATGGGTGTTTAGCATACTGCACCACAAAAAACCCAAACTGCCCCTCTTCATCTGCTACCTCCTACACTCATTTCCAAACAACACAAAGTCAGCATGGCCACATTCATTAGTGTATATCACCAGGCCGAACTTGGCAGCCTCAACAACTCTCTGCACTCCACAACAATGTTTCCACCAGCAGCTCCTGTACCGGGCCCATTAGTCTTTTAAATGAACATGCACACACATGTTATTGTGTCACTACACACCCTGAGGTGATTAGCACAACACATGGTGTTACGGAAATGGGCCTGCACATAAACCTCAGCCTAAACACACACACACACACACGCACATACACACACATTCACACAGCTTATTGAGCACAGGTGTGTTGAAATGTGTGCAGAGTGCTGTGCTGCTCTTACGGCCCACCTGTCATCTTGTGGATTGAGAGAAAGCTGATGCTCCTGCATGCAGCTCAGGGTCGACATGTTCATTAAGTGCAGGCTGATGCTTGGGGTGGATGAAGAGGGGGAAATGTGATTAAATAGATGAATGCATGGCTGGTGTATCATTAGATGCTTTGAATAAACGATATATGGCTAACAACTTCCCCATCTTAACATCATTAACAGTCTCTCTCTCCCTTCTGGTTAACTGAGAAAATGTGTAAGCATGTCATTTTATGTAAGAAAGCACAGAGGAAGCTCATTATCTTCCAACAATGGACATTTATTAGTTTCAGATGATATTCGCAACTGTTGCTTGTTTTTTCCTGCCATTTTCCCAGTATTTCCCACCCTGTCTATTGTTCCTGATGCCGTTTGGAGTCAATAATGGAGTCATTCTCTGAAAGAATATAAAGATCATTCATTACACTTTGGTCCCAATGGAAGCTCAAGGCCCCTTCATCAAATCCTCACTCAGCACTTCTTAATGCTTTGGGAAGTCCCCTCCTCACCCCCCAACCAAGCCCTCATCCCCTGCCCGGCTGTACTGAGGAAGGACCATTGTTCAGGGGAAAGGCCTTTGCAAATCCATGAGAAATGACGTGTGCTAGTCAAAGCCATTCTGTTCTATTCTATTCTGTTGTCTATCCATCCACTGAACCATCCCAATTTTTAATGTTGATCTCTGGACTTATCACTACATCTTATGTGTTGTATCTGGGCAATATAGTGCATACATGGAACCATCTTTATCTTCTATCCAGTATTGATAGGACTTTCAAATACTTCCTCTTGGGGATGGAGCAACGGTGCACCGGCCATGGAAGCTGCATCTGTAAAGTTGCTGTAAAGACTCTATAAGCCAAGGTGACCGGAAATATTGACAAGTCCCTTATGGGAATATATGGAGCAGCCTGTCACTGTCACATGGGAGCAGTGATGCATCGTCTGGGAGCCGTGGTGATGGAGGAAGTGGAAACGAAGAGTGTATCGGGGTCAGCGCTATCTCAAAGACCACCCTGCCGCCCTGCAGCTCAGGTCCTTTGTCCTGTGCTTGGGAACGGTGGTGGATGAAGTCCAGAGGGGCAAATGCACACTGATAGATGATGTGTTGACGTGAGAAACCTGCATAGAGGAGTTTTGCTTTAAAAAAAAAAAAAAAAAAAAAAACATTCCTGAGTTGCACTATTGGTGTATTTTTCTGTATGTGTGCAAATACGTGCATTATGTATGCCTGCTGTAGACGGTGAGATGCATGAGCACGGAGAAAGACCATGATAATCCTAATATATGAATACCAGTAGCTGATATGATTCCAGCTTGAATACATAGTCTAAACTTTAGAGTTGGCTCTCTCTTCAGCCAAAGACAAACAACATTTCACTGCACTCCATACTCTGACCCAGCATGCTGGCAGTGTTTGTCAAAGGAAGAGAGTGTTTTTCTAAACAGCGAGCATCTTATGGAGGAGGAGAGGCCTGGTATGTCCGATGGAATGTCGCACACAGGAAGAGAATGACTGGGAGCCAGGAATAAGAGAAAATCTGAAGAAGAAGCAGAAGAACAAGAACAAGAAGGATGAAGGAGAATGGAGAATGAAGAATGGTGGAGAGCTGCAGGGAGTATAGCCCCAAGCAGTTTAAAGACTGTTTTTTGGGTTTTTTTTTTTTTTAAGTCTTATGTGCAGTTTTTTGATATTATGGAGCAATGTTGAACATGTGAAGCAGTTAAGAAATAGCTTGATTCGAAGATCAAAAGCAACCATGTGGCAAAAAGGCCCCATGATATTTGTCTGGGTTGGCGCTGCATGGTCTACATGCACTGCTCTCTGCAACTTTCCCCATCTATCGAGTAAGAGAGGAGACCGACCACAATTTGTGTGTTTACTTTGAATGCAAGGAGTTAACATCATAAACATCGTATAAATGAGTTGAGAGTCTGCAGGTTTTTCATTCCATCCAAACACTGCAGCCGCTCGTTTGACTGATCAATATGTCAACCGGAGATACCTGTGGCCTCCTGGTCGCCTGCGGTGCATGATAGGTGAGCACTAGTCTAAATAATGTTTGAAAGGCCTATTTGCCACGCCAAGAAAACAATCTGGGGGAAACCTCACTGACTGTGCGGTTAATACACCAGCTGTCTCTACAGAAACCCTGAATAGTAATCCAGGGATCATCGTGTCTTCCTCTCTCTCTTTTGAAGAGATCCTACGGGGATCAGAGATGGCTAGCAGTTACCACACAGTATGACCTTCTCTGTTGTGAGCACTGTGTGTATGAGTGTGTGTGTGTATGTGTGTGTATTCTTGTGTTTCTATAAATTAGAGGGAGGGCTACGAATAACCTTCAGTTCTCTTCAAAAGAAGGGAAAGCTGCCGATGCCTCATTTTGTGTGTGTGTGTGTGTGTGTGTGTGTGTGTGTGTGTAGAGTGAACAGACCGACCTGCAGCCCTCTTAATGAGCAGGGAAATCTCCTGATTACAGGCTGGCTAATGTTAGGGAGGGATGCTGCTGTGGTTTGGTTGTATGCGGAGCGGTAGCAGCGATACCATACATCAAATACTGTTGTACTGCCGGCTGGCTAGTAATTGGAAAGTGCAAACACAACCAAGGATGCAGTGGAAGGTATTTGCCACTGTTTTAGGCTTACATGAATCGGTATGGAGAAAATTCATAGCATAAATCACAATTAGTACGATCAAACTAGTGCAAGCTATGCAACAAAAGGGTCTTTTAATGGAACAAAGCATAAACCAACGACTTTGAGGAAATAATATTGATTCTTGTTTGTGTTGATGGTTGTTTGCTTTCTATGATAATTAAATTGAAGTCATAGTTTACCCACCTTTCCATTTAATGTGACACCACTGGATACAGCAGTACTATCCGCATCTGTGTCATTATGTGTGTGTGTGTGTGTGTGTGTGTGTGTACACATGGCTGTTTAAGTTGTAGTAGCAGCAACTTATTTTCAGTCTTCAATTTTCTGTTGTTTTTTTTTTTTTTTTGGCAATTTGATATGACAAAACACAACTGCAGTATTTAAATAAAAGAAAACTGTGAGGAAATCTTTTAAGCAACTTATTTTTCACGGCTACACTTTGAATCTAACAAGCAGTTCTTACTATTAATTCAGCACTGGTGCTAATTGGCTGGTAGTGCTGGTGGCCCCACCCTCCGCCCTTGCAGTAGCAATGACTGCTGCCTCACGACGTTGCTAAAGCAAGGATGGGCTCACGCAAATGTAAGACTAAATGATTGCTTGACTTTGATGAAGGCAAAACAAATGCAGCCAATTTTGATTGACTTGTTTTTCTGGTGACATCATTTCCCACTGAGAACCTTAAACAGCGAGATGTACCACCACCCTCTTTTTACGTCATTTAAATGACATCCCTGACTCCAAAATCCATGCCAAAACTAGGAAAATCCTGTTTTCTGAGATACTCGCCTGAAAGACCAGGTTAAGTGTCAGTTAAGTTTTATTTTTTTCTGTCTTGCTTGTAAGAAATCCTGGATGCTACAGCTCTCTGGTCCATGACAGCCACAACTGCCAGCATCGGCCAACATCTGTAACCAAATCGTGCTTAAATTGTAGATAACTGCAGGATTAGGATCCAAAATGAGTCATGGAAATGCCAAGCTTAAAGAGGCTTAGCAGTTGATCCAACCAGTTACAGTTAATCTGTAACTCTGCAGCGCTGCTTTGCAACATTAACCCTATTACACCGCATGTTTGTGCCTGAAGCATAAATACTCCCAGTAGTCTTTGCATCTCACTGCTGTCAACGCTGTGACTCCCATGTAAAACAAGTTGAACAGTAAAACTCTCCCACCACACAGCTCAAACCATTCCAATATTTCCAGCAACACTTGCCAACACTGTGATGTTCACCCAGCCTTTAAGCAACAGGCGGGGAGTCGCAGTGATCATAACTATGGGAGAAGGACGGGATGGGACCGATTTCGCTTTTGATCTAATACAAACTAATACAAGTGGTCGTCTGCCAATATTGATACAAACACTTTTAAAAGTCCTCTTGTATGCACGAAAGGAGAAAATCTTTGCATTTCTGCAAAAGCAATGGCAAAATTCATACATCACACACATTCATACACCTTTGAATTAGTATCAAATAAACTATCTTTTTTTCTGTTCAGTAACAGTGAATTTAAAACACATTATTTGCATTAAGACACTGAGCAAATCCTTATTCCTTAGTCCAAACTCCAAACAATGTTTCACCTCTCTCTGCCATACTACCTGTGTTCCCTCACCTCAGTTATAGTGTGAGACGTAGTTCCTATGCTTGACAGCTCTTCCTTTTTTCAGTATCAGATGCACATTCAGTCTCATAGTAAATTACTGGTCGAAGACAACACTTCAAAAAGCTTGATATTTTTATGTGAGGATCGAATTTTCAAAAGGAAACTTGAGGATTGGAAGTATTGAGCGGCCTGTTCCAAAATAACACCCTCTTCTTTTTCAGGTACCCAGGCTTTCCTGTGCACAGAGCAAACAAACAGGTCGTTCTTACAACATGTCTGCTGTACCGTTCAAATCAACCGACTGTAGCAGATTGATCAGAGCAGTGAACATTTTTATTTGAATGACTGCCATTGTAAAGAGCTGCGCCTGTTGTAGCGGGCTAACATCCATATAAACCTCTATATAGAGTGACTTGCAACAAGTTGCGGCCCTTGCTGACACGCGTTGTCACCATAGGAATTGGCAACAATCACCATTTTCTATTGAGCTCGTCTCATGACCACGGCACACAGTTCAATGTCCGTTCTGCTGCCCTTAAATTTCTATGGACAGGAGAGGCAGGACTTGCGAAAAAGGTCCAATTCACAATGTGGTTATGTGATGTACATTTTAGGCAGTGGAACCACAGATATTATTTTAAACCCCAGTCTGACCCTTGATCCAGTTGTGTCATCCCAGTAAACCCTGCAGCCCTGTGACCCTGTTTTGTCATCACTGTTACTGTCCATTAGCCCCTAATGATTAATAGGAGCTTGTGTCAGGCTGTCCCTCTAGCATATGTGGGAGGCCAGGATTAATCTGAGTATGGGAACAAATAACAGCTGATAAGAGTGGGAGGAGTAGTATGTGCACTGTTTGTGCGTGCGTGCATATGTGTGTTTGTATGTGTGTGTGTGTTGGTGTGTGTGAGCCCGTGTGTCCGCAAAGAAGGCGAGCATTTGTTCTTGCAGGAGTTGCTCGGCCCCCACAAGAATGGAATGTGCCTACATGCACAGCACTGCACATACCATCACCTCTCTCTCTCTCTCTCTCTCTCTCTCACACACACACACACACACACACACACCCTCTTTAACGTTTTGAACAGTGCAGAAGCATTGCGTAAAGATCTCAGTGAGCTTTGCATTTCACAGGTTCCAGTTATCAGTAAATCATTTTTTTTTTTTTTGACAGCCACAAAATGAGCATTTGTATTTCAAAATCGTTTTGGCTTGAAAAACATCCCACCAATTGCCAAGGGAAATGATGACACAAGTGAATCATTTTTTTTAAACCAGAAAAATAACTGCCACTAATATAAAATAAAACAATTTCTATCTTGTTCTTATTGCCGAAATATTCCAAACAAAGAGCTGTCCTTCAGAAAGGAGAATAGCCTTTTGACATAATCTCTTTCCAATTCTTCCTGCGTTTCCTTTTTCTACCTCATCACTTATCTTGGTTTTCCTGGCACGGATGCAGGAAAGACAGACGTCAGCAGTACAGTACGAGGCGTTGTTGGGAAAAGCTCTCTGGATGGAGACACATTAGACTATTCAGGGCCAAAGACCACATCAGTTATAACAGAGAGAGAGAGAGAGAGAAAGAGAGAGAGAGAGGGCTGTATTCTGTATTTTGCATGCAAAGTGAAAGACCATTATCATTAGGTCAAATGCATTTTAATCTCTGTGAAACTGCATGCTTGTCAAAACAATTTTTTCTATCAGTTCAAAGCAGAGGTGGAGAAAGGGTGGAGGTGGACATGGAAGGAGAAAGGGAGAGGGAACTGATGAGTAGAATAAGGATGATGACTGAAGAAGAGAGGAAAGGAAAGGAAAGGAAAGGAAAGAAAAGGAAAGGAAAGATTGCAATATCACAAAAGTCATCTTGAATTACAACCCTAACTCCCTCTGTCATTTTTGGCAGCTGTGTGCATGCGTCCCTCCTATTTTACTGTAACCCTCCCTACCTCTGTTGGCAGCTGTGAGCTGTTTGACTCCCTGTAACCACCACCTCCTCCTCCTCCTCCTCCTCCTCCTCCTCCTCCTCCCAGTCGACGACTGTGTGACTGTGTGTCTGTGGTGTGCCTCAGAAGTCAGATGTCAGGACTGGGCTCTGCTTTTAGAGGTTTGGCCTTTCACCTCCACTGTTTCGGAGTCCTGTGACTGTGAGTCCTGATGGGAGGGATCCACATGGCAAGATTTTGAACTGGCTGCTTTTGGGGTTGAGTCACGGAGGACAGAGGACATATATGGTTTTGTATGTGCATGAATGTGCACACAAATGAGCATACATGTACATACATGTCTGAGGAGCTGAGATATTTGTCACCTACCTGGACCTGGCCCTCCCTCTTTTCCCTGCCGCCCACTATAATGCAGTGACAATGATTGTTCATTTGAAGTGTTTCAAAAATCCCCTACTCTGACTCATACGGTGCAACTTGTAATGCTTGACAAATGCTTTTAAATGTGTAAGAAGTTTGATTTTGTTTGATTTTTTGTAGCATTTATAAATCAGGCAAAATCTCTTTGTTTTCCTTGAGCATACTCATACCTGTCATTGGCAATCAATACAGTAAAAGGAAACATAGAACACTGCTGGATGAATGAATTGTGTTATTAAATGCCCAAATGAGGACCAAAATTGAGATTTTTTTTTTAGCTCTTTCCACAGAATAAAAGCTCATAAGTAATGATCAAAGATCTAAGATTAACCCAAAAGCCACAGGAAAAACAATGAGAAAAAAAAATCATAATTATTATAGCTTCCATTTCCACTAAAAATATTAAGGTTTTTTTAAAAAAAAAAAAAAGATCAAAAAGCAGCTGAGCCTTTCTCAAGCCCCACTGAACTCTTCTTCCTGATAAAGTAAGCAACATCTTCTAAGCCACTTCTGAGAAGACATTTTCTCTTCATTATGACACAGTGTATGTGGTGCAGCAACATGTTGCACTGAGAAAGCTCAGGACCATAAAAAGATCCATATTATAGTGTCATATATGGCAGGGTTTGCTATTCTTGGTCACATGTGGGGCCTTCGACTTTTTGCATTCAGTTTCATGGTTTCATAGACAAAAGAATAGAGGCTGAAGATCTGAACATTCAAACTAAGAAGATTAAATCACACTAAAACTGTAATTATACCGAGCACAGACTCCACAGCAGGAGTGCTTTAAACTCACATGGGTGTTAGATGGACAATTAATTGAGCTACACTGTGTTTATTACTATCCAATCAGCTTTAGCTTCAATGCACTGCACACTGGAACAGACGATGAATGGATGATGTATCGTGTTTGGAGGCCTACGCTGTATAGATGAGGTCTCATGGTTAGAGATTTTTCTTTATGTCACACAATCACCGCATTCAGCGGAGAGGCTGAGATGTATGGCATGAGTCAGGTTATGAAAGTACAACCACAGACTTATAAAATGCTTCCTCTCATTCCTCAGGCTGGTAGGACAGGACTGCTCTGTGCTCAGCTGGCAAAACCATCACAGAGAAACACACGCCCGCCCGCAAGCACGTACACATGCACACGCACACACACACACACATACAGAGAGACATCTGTTCAAGCACTCACTTTCTACGGTGCAAAGTGAAAATCAAGAGATGTTTTGATCAGAATTACTACTGGAGGAGGAGAGGGCGAGAAAACCAGATACTGAGGGCAGAGCTGGAGAAAGGAGTGAAAAAAGAGAGGAATAAGTGGGTAAAGCAAAGACAGAGAGAAAGAGACAGATGAAAGAAAAATACAAAAAAAGATGATATATAGTGCTCGAAGAAGAGTTAAAAGGAAGGATTACAACATAGAGAGCCAGCAGGGACAGAGTTTGACAACACACAAAAGAGAGATACAAACGCAGATTGGAGGTGCAAGTTTTTGCAACACAATGAGATTCGATGGAGCTGGAGGCAACCAGGGTCTCATCAGTCAGCAGAACATGATCTGTTAGCGGTGCCGCCCTGTCATTTCCCCACTGCTGCTGCTAATCCACTTCCTAACCTCTCCAGTTCTGCTTTTGCAGCCAGAACAAAAAACCCCTGAGAAGGGAGGGGAAACAAGGCATGAGATGAGAGTGGAAGGACAGAGGAGATAGGAGGATGTTCTCACATTGCTGTTTTTTTTTTTAATCACTGGTTAGTTTTAATCTGAACTTTTTTTTTTTTTTTTTTTTTTATGCAGTCCACTAGTTTCTCATGATCTGATTTTCCTTTCCCCTGCGGTAATACAAGGAAAGGAGGGGCCTTATGTGTTTGGAGGGAAAGATGACAGAGAGGGAATTGCAGCTGTTGCCCTTGTTCATCCTGGTTATGTTTACATGCATGGATTAACAGCTATTATCCATGCTGTGGTTAAAGTCTTATTTGTGTTGGACAGTTGTGTTTCTTGCACTTTCAACACCTTACGATCGAGTATCCCTACTACTAACAAATACATGGATGCCTACTGCATGACGAGGACATGGATGTGCAGGGCGATGAGGCATAAAGAGAAAGTTGCCTTCCCTAAATTGTCCACAGGCTATTTTGCAGCACTCTAGCTTGCAGTTCAGGGGATGGAGATTTTGGAATGGTTTTCAAAAAATACAAAATAGCAGAAAAATGTTAAATGTGCACTTATGGGTCCTAGAGGCAAAATCGTTTATCATGATCAGCTACACATGTGTGCCAAGTTTCACATATTTACAGCAAATGGGACGGTGGGGCTGGGGCCTAAACTTTGGGACCTGTTGTCCCCTATGGTCGGACCAGTGCAATTTTTGGTATCCCAGTACTGGTTGATTGGGACGATGTAAATGACAAAATTGACAGGAAGATGTCAATGTATGAATGATTTATTAGACAAGAAAAAAATCATAACAACTGCAGCAACTACAATAGGGTCCCCTGCTGTACAATGGAAGCAGGGTTAGATATGAAGTGAGAGGCAAAGGGGACAAAGGGAGACAAATATCACCCTGTTACACTGTAAGAGCGCCGCATTCATCTGATGCGCTCTTTCTGCCTTAGTCCTGCCAGAGAGCTGTTGTGGAGGAGCCCTCCCAACAGGAAAGAGGGGATTTATTTCCCGTGCTGACCAGTATTGGTAGTAGTGGCTGTGGGTAATATTTGTTTTGGGTGGGTCATCTTCCCCTAATGCAATCCAGAGTGCTGGAAAGCAGATTGAGAGGCAGGGGTGCTGTCAGCGGTGATTGGTTTCAGTGGGTTTCTTTAAAATACCAGAGGAGGAAATGGGCGACATTTAATACCGTGGTTTTCCGTGCAGAGACTCAGTGAAGCCATATGTCACCTTCCCTTGTATTTTTTTTTTACTTCGTGTTCACTTGTCCTTATATTCCACCGCTGACTGCCAGAGTAATTAAGCATATCATTATGAACAGAAAACGCCTACATAAAGCATAGTGTCACACCATCTTTCAGTAAAACCTGATATGATAAACGTTCGTGTGAATTGCTTAGCAGAGATTCAGTTTGACTGACATGATTCACCAGCTGCTGAAAATTTTGTTAAAGAAAATTCAATTTGAGTCTGTAAACCATGATTTGTGTCAGTGATTCAATTTTATTTTTTTTAGGCAAAATTTTATATCCACTAAATAAAAAACACACAATAACGTAAGACTTTTTCTTGTGAAATGTGAAAAAAATCCCAGTCAAATTTTATTTATATTTTTATTTATCCAAATCAAAACAAAAACAAAAAACAACATATGGACAATCATGTCCAAAGTGACTCATGCTGTTTATTTCTTTCTGCTGATTTTATGCAGTTGAATTTGCAGAATTTATAATCAGTGCATCAGTGCAATAAATGAATCATTACACCCCTAATATCCATGTTTTTTTCCCCTGTACTTACTGTGTGTTTCTTTATGTGTATGTGCATGTGCACTTTGTTAAACCACCTGAGCACACACATACCAACACACACACTTGGACACACATGCACACCATATCCTCACTTCTCCACATGTCCGTCCAGATGATCAGCGCTTCAAAACTTTTGTTCTTCCCTCATCCTTATTGTCCCGCAGTGAGCCATTGTAGTCGCTGTAAACAGGAGGAATGCACTATAACCCTCATTTTGTGGTGTGTGAGTGTGTGTGTGTGTGTGTGTGTGTCTGGTCTGCAGTGGTTTAATGTCACTTTTGGTCAAGTGTTTTATGGATTGGTCATGTGTTGCTAATTGTCTGTGGATGCAGTCAGTTGTGTGGTTTGGTGTGTGTGTTTGTGTGTGTGTGTGTGTGTGTGTGTGTGTGAGAGAGAGAGAGAGAGAGAGAGAGAGAGAGAGAGAGAGAGAGAGAGAGATGGACAGACCCAGAGTTATGGTTTTTAGATAGAGAGCGCACATGTGACCATAATTCAACCAGAATGATGGGGGGACTTGCGGGAAAGTTGCCTCAATAACACTTACCCAAACACTTTATGAGTTTTCTGGACTGCAGTCTAGACTGCGTGGAGAGTCGGGACACACTTTTCATAAACATAAACACAGTCGTAATATCGCATAAACAGAGCCATAAATCACAGGCTTGGGCCGGGACAGAAAGAGGAAGAACAAGCACGTTTTGAAAAAGCTGCAGCATTTTTCCTCACAGCGCATGAAGCACATTACACAGAGATATGAATAGACCTACAGGAAGGCTTCTCCTGTGGCTTTATCTCACGTTTCCCTTTATTCTATACACAAATACTGTGGCACCACAAGGTCAGAGGTGCTTAAACATTTTCCTCCGAGTGAATGAAAAGTTCACATTGCACCTCACCACCAACAGCTCAACAGTGTGCACAGATATAGAGAAGCAGATGTGAGTGTGTCTTTGCAAATGTGTGTGAGGTGAAGGCCAGTCAGATCAAATTCTCTCTCTCTTTTTTTTTTTTTTTTGGTCTTTTTCCTGTTCTTCTTGTTCCTTCTTCATCTTCTTCTTCTACTCCTGTCACTGCTACACCGCTGCACAGTCCTGCTGGTGCCGCTGACCAAGAGTCTGCGTCTCTCCTGGCAGCAAGCCGTGACGGTGGTCAAAGGCTTAGCGGAGATCAAACGCTTCCTCTAACCAGAAAAGACAAACCAAAGCTCAATTAGCCCTGTGTATATAACCATCAGCTGACTGCAATCACACCAGAAGGGATTTTCAACTGCACTGGAGAGAACTGGACTGGACCTAAACACACCTCTCTTCTCTTCTCTTCTCTTCTCTTCTCTTCTCTTCTCTTCTCTTCTCTTCTCTTCTCTTCTCTTCTCTTCTCTTCTCTTCTCTTCTCTTCTCTTCTCTGCCATGGATCTTTCTGTTTGAAATGGGCATCATTTTTGTGCACTGTCCAAACCGAGCCAGCTAATTTGTGCAGACACCAGCGTCATCAGTATTATCTTGGCTTGTATTACTTGGTAAATGCAACAATAGAAAAGAATAGAACTGTATTGCCCACACAAGGTGAAAATTTGCCTCTGGCTTCCCTGATCATTATTGCACAACACAGACACAAAACATATCATTAAAACACACAATAGACAAAAAGGATCTAGATCAGCACTGAAGGACACAATGGGCATCAAAACCATAAACCGCACCATAAAGGTCCAGTATTCACCTCGAGCTGAAGGCTCTCATGGCATCCTGTCATCTCTCCCAGTGTTCAAACTGAGAGAATAAGGGATGTATAGCATCATCTGTTATCTTTGGGGCATCTCTGTTTTGTTCAAAAGTTCCTTTCTCACTGTATACACAGTATACAGGTGAAAAGGAAGACTTCTGTTTGTGGGGTAGCATAGTAAGAGAGTGACTGCAATCAAGGTAAGTGCATAAGGGCAAGATGAGTTTTACCTAAACGTAGGTAGAAGAGTTGGGGGGGTTAGATAACTAGTTAAGATATATTTTCAATAAATATACTTGCCTGCACATACATGTGTGAGTCAAAGACACATGAGGATTTCAAGAGAGGAAAAGATCTGACCAGAAAAAACAAAAATCAGTCCCTCTTTAGCTTGATGTAGATGTTTCCACCCAGACCAGCTAAACCAAATGAAGCCAGGACCTCCACCAGCATTGATGGAAATTGAAGTGGGCAGTTCACCCTGGATGAAGAGCCAGCAGCAGCTCCAGCAGTGAGCTCACCCATGCTGGTTCCTGTTCCTCTGCTTCCACTGTGGTCCAGGATGTCCCGGTCACCAGCCTGGCCAGCACAGAGGACACAGAGGAGGCAGGAGGTTATCACTGACCCTGCCGCTGCTTTCAAAAACTGAAGTTAATGGCTACTTCCATCAGGACGGGTTGAGTCATCCTCTGTCCTCTTTTGGTCAGACGTCTGAAAACCAAAGACGAAGGCAGCCCGACGCCTCGTCTGTGCACTGCTGTGTGCAGTCTGCGGCTGCTGCTTGCCAAAGGACACAGACACACACTAACATTTTCATTCAAATGAATAACTTGCATGTTGCATAACAGCCGGTGTCACCATCAGTTACGGTATGGGTTTCATAAGTCAGGCTCTCGGCAAACGGCACATTTAATATGAAGAAAACCGACGCATACTCCTCTCGTGTTCTCTCTCTCTTTCAAACCAAAGACAAATAGTCTGTTTGGCAGCAGGTCCACTGAGGACTGGTGTTGTGGTACAGTGAGTTTCTGTTGGCACACATGCTGGATGCTTTCTGTGTAGACATGGTTTCCTCCCTCTTGTCTGAAACATGTGTTTTTAAGAGTGGGGCTTAACCAGCCATCACAACAGTGCTGGCAGGGACCCATACCGTGTGCTCCCTGCATACTGTAGCTATAGATTATGCAAGCGCTCCGCCTGGATGAATTCTCCAGAATGTTTAACCCTGTTTGGGAGTGTTTTGCTGCATGCTAATGCTTTCCAGTTTTCTCTTTGTAGCAAAACGTGGCCGTTGTTCTACAGCACAAATCCTGTGTGGTGTTACAAACAAACGACCACAAACAATCAAGGTATCAGCGAAAATGATAACCACCGCTGCAAATCCTGGGGAAAAAAAAAAGATGGCAAAGAGAGAGTCAGCATGTCGACTTTTTGCTGTAGCCCTAAATGCAGCACACGGCAGATGAAAAGCAGTAACATTGGCAAGGATGGACTCACCATGTCAAGATCAAGCAGCGATTTAATGATTATGGCCACGTGGGGACTAAATGATGGTGGAGCAGCTGGGTGGTCAGGCTCTCAGGGTCGGGGAAGGGATGGACGGCTCATGTTATGGCTGGGTGAGGACTTAATCATGTAATGATTGTGCAGGGAGTTAACAGTGATGTGGAAACTGGGCAGGGGCCTAATGAGCAGCATCTAGACTGGGATTTGGATATTGTCTCATTGATCCACATGGGCAGTAATGGGTGGAGTGGGCGGTGCTGGGTACAGCGTGTGATTGTTAGCACTTGGAAGAGAGACAACAGCACCCACCCACTCCAAGTCATGTGACTCAGAATGACTCGTTGTACATAACAATGTGCAGCAGGGTTTGACCTGTACGGGTTTTCGAAAGCCGATGCAGACACCGATGTACTTTGCTCCAGTACTGAACCATTTTCACCGTGTGAAACAGCATTTAGATCATCATAGGAAACTATAATAGTTCTCAAAATGGTCGAGGGCTGATTTAAGTGAGGACTGTTTAGACTCAACTGACAGAAACAACACAATTTGACAATTGAATCTACATGGTTCACATGATCAGACATGATCAGTTGCACATCATTCACATGATGTGCAATTGTTCAAATAAAGGCTTTACAGATTTTTTTTATATAACTGTGGTAAAGGAGGAAACTTTTAATAAAAAGACAATCTTAACAATACATCAGCAAACCAGTTTAGTCTAACCCTTATGTACAGTACACTTTATTCAAACTCTTAAGTACAGAGATTTCAAAAAATGTGCATTCACACTGCTTGGGGCCAAATTTAAGGCAAATAAAGATAATGGACTTTTCTTGTTAGAAATACACACTGACGGCAATTATCTAACAAAACATCATTTCAAATATTTTCGAACAAAAGAGTCTCAGAATAATTATAATAACCAGTGTAGACTTGTGAAGTGCATTGTTGGTGATTTCTCACTAGATACTAGAAGAATGCACAAATGTGTGTGCACGTGTGTGCGCAAGCACACACTCACACACACACACACACACACACACACACACACACACACACACACACACACACAGAACATGTGACAGTATGGTAATATGGAGGTAATTTAGAGCAGATGTGTCTGTGAGTGGACTGTTTCTGGCTCACTGATGACTAACAATCACAATCCAGGAACAAACACACATGTACCCACACACACTCACACACACACACACAAATGTGTTCTCACAGTCCGGGAAAAGAATTCTCAAAGGAGCGTGCCTTTCCAGGGATTATTTTAATTCTGAGGTTTCCCCGGGACAACGTGTCCCATACGGGATGGAACACATCAAAAGTGCTAAACTACATCCACCAATTCTGGATGATTCAATCTCACGATAGATTTTGTTGAAGAATGCAAAAGGGTGGAGTAGCAGTTACACTACCTGCTCCTCAGCAACTTTTCTATGCTTGTAGAGCGGCAGTGTTGTGCATGAACGCTGTTCATTAAACGCACTCATGTTCTCAGTGACCTGAACGTATCCAACTAATGACTGTGAATGTCAGTGTTGTTGACCACAACACTCATGGACTGTTTTATGGCACCAGAGGTCAAAGATTTACGGCAGCCGGCACGCAGCATGGCTAGTGCAAGTTCAGACAGCACAGATACTGGCACTGCTGAAGTCCATCCATATGAATATTTGAAGGAGTTTTACCAACAAATCACTACAAATTCCAACTGGGAAAATCTCACATTTTTGTGTCTATCAGGTCTGAAACAACAGAACATGATCACAAGAAATCTTTAACAAAGGGTAAGACCAGCTCATTAAAAAATAGGAGAAATGAAAGTGAACCAGATAATTTAATCTGTACAAACTTTGAGCTGTGAACTTGCACCACACTGGAGAGCAGGATGTCAAGTCTAGTCTGCACCTGTCACTTCACAGGTCACTGTGTCTGTGGGAAAACTGGTACTGGATGATTCATAATAATCACAGTCTGGGGGCGTAGACACTCACACACATGCGTGCACACGCACACACCCACACACATGCATCCATACACAAACATTTACATGAAACGAGGCAATGTTGATGTCTTAGTGTTGCTAGCCTTTTCCTGTCCGGTGTTTTCAATAAACAAACAGAGACTGTAGGAAGTGTCGTGGCTTTACTCATCCTCTTGTCATCCTCCTCTCCACACGTGTCCTCTCCCTCAGGCTCCGTCTGGGTGTCCTGGGAGACAAGTCAGCAAACCACCACAACCTCTACGTCGACTCACAGCACATTATTAATGGCAGGACCATGTTAACAATGTGGTTGACAATTCACTCCCAGTGTAGCTCAACTGTCTGAAGCCATCATCTCTTTGGAAGCTGCTCTTCAGAACTGACACTGCAGAGCTTAAATTTAATTTATCTGCCTTTTGTCTGCATCAGCTTTGTTTATTTTGATCCCAGTCACACTCAATGACAACGGCAAAATCCACTTGTCATTTTCCAACTGTGTTATATTTAATGCTCAAAAGCAATTTTACTTAATTTCAGTGTTTTCTCCATGCTTTAACTCACTTAATCCATTCTGATGTCAAAGCATGCATTTAATATTTAAAAAGCCTTCATGGGCCTAAGCATTTTGTTTAAAATTTTCTTTTTTCTGTCCTGTATGACAAATTATTCCTCTCCAGGTGGAGAGAGAGCAGTGCTGCAAAAGGAAAAGTACAAAAAGTACAGTAGGTCCCTCTTCAATGGCTTTAACACGCTCCATATTCAGCCAAGGGAGCCACTGCGCTTGGATCCAATCCATGCAGCCCCACCGCTCCTCCTGGGCCACGTCCATGGCCGACTCCCCCACTTTGTTACCCCCTGGCCCTTTCCACTTGCCCTTTCACCCAGCCACCCCCACCACCTCTGTTCGACTCTCTTCTCCATCTCTCTCCTCCTCGCGTCTCTGTTTACGTCTGTTGTCAGGTCTGTCCCCATGGCAACCAATCTGGGCCCTCAGACCGACGTCTGGGCTCACAAACATATCTAGAGAGAGAGAGAGTGGAAAAGATGGGGTTGGTGAGACAGAGGGGGGAGAGAGGAAGAGAGAGAGAAAGAGAGAGAGAACGAGAGAAAGAGAGACAGAGACAGAGAGAGAAGAAAAAGCAGAGGAAGCCAGAGAGTGGAAGAGAGAAACAAGAAACCAGATCCAAAACACTCTCCAGACATGGCAGCGAAAAATACATCTGTCTGGGAAAGTGAGTCCAGCTCTCTTTTAATTATCTTTTAAGACGCTCATGGGGGAAGCGAGGGAGTCCAAGCTTTTGGGACCAGGAGAGAGGCCAGGAGATTCATGCAACAGAGATTCCTACTAGTTATTCTGCACCAGGGACAAACAAAAACACACAGACACACACAGCCTCAGTGGAAAACATAAAGAACTAACAGAGAGAGAGATTAAAAGAGGGAGAGACTTGATCTGAGTATCACTGAGCGGCAGCGTAGATGAGAGAGGCCTTGAATGAACCTGCTGTGAAGAACAGCATCTGTTTGCCAGAGAGAAACTCAGGCCTCCACCCTGGACCAGACCCACACTGAGATCATTGTTCCACAGCCTTCCCTGGGCTCTAGCAGCGCGACTCTGCTGTGGTAGGTCCACATTAGCATTTGATACTATTTTCCAGAGTCATTTCTGACATATGAGATAATACACCATGGTGTGCGATGGGAAGATAAAACCCAGAGAGGCCGACAAGCGATACAGGTTGTCAAACACGGCAAAGACAGCAGGATAGCAGCTTGTGAAGGCAGGAGCGGGATAACAGACATGAGTCAGGTTGAAGGGCACAGTGCACTAAGTAAGTGTGCACGCCTCAGTGCCCCGTGCAAATGGGACGAAGATTGTCTTTCCACAATGCACGTAATGAAGGCGCGCTATTCATATGCTCTTATGTGATGGCAAATGTATAAAAATGCAGCAGCAAATAAAGGCACAAACCCAGTCATGTGCCCATCCACATGCATTCATGTACAACACTGATTATATATGGAGAATAGACTGAAAATCATGCTGATTCTTAAACAGCGGTAATAATAATAGTAGCAGTGAAAGTTTTGCCAGGTATAAGAGGAGGTGACATATCATTCTGACTTGCATAAATTCTAAAAATGTTTAAACATGGAAGGGATTATAAATAGACTACTTGTAAGTTTGCTACTAACAAGCATAACAAGCATGTGTATCATAGGAATACTGTCCTCACCAGTTCTCACTCACTAGCTCAGTAGAGGACATGCCATAGCTCGTATCTTGACTTTAAAGATAACCTCCTCATGCTGACTTTAAATTTGGATAATCTTGTAAAATCTTGTAAAAGCATTTTCTTTTTTATGTGGACCTCTTGAATGTTTAAGTACTTGGGGCACAAAAAGCCACATAAATAAATAAAGTGTTGTTGGAAAGAGTAAAAATTCACTCCAGATCGTTGAATGCATGTTTAAAACTGTAATCAGCGATGCGATCGACTGAGTTGCTCAACACCAGTGGTGGAATGCGACTTCGCTCAGATACTTTTGCCATAGACTGTGAAACTCAGATGATTTGCTTGAATATGCAGACTGTTATTTGCATACCTTCTTTATCATGATCTGCAAGAAAATTACCATTATTTTATTCAAAATAACCATCATATTTGTGTACAAAATTAGTGGGTAAAATCTCACAACGAATCAGAAAACGTTCCCAATTAATGCTTATCAAGGAATCAAACCTGTTATGACCTGTTTTCAAAATTACCAATGATGATTAATGTGCATTTTTTTAACTAACAGGATAGATTAGAGTTATTGGTCATGATTTTGAATCTCTGTAACCTGTGACCTCTGGCTTGTTAATTATTTGGCCTGAAAAACTGCCTCATACAGACATGTTTATCAGTCACTGACAACCTAAATGAACATGTGCGCTTATAGTTTTGAATTGATTTGATATTTTCAAAAACAATGTCGTTGCCCATATGTTATGTCAGCGCTGAGACTGTTGAGGCTGATGCTAAAAACAACCGCAGTAAATTCAATCGTTCTGTGGTTTCACTGGTTTTCATTACAACGGTGCCTTGAGTAAGTCTCTTGCAATGCCAAATATACAGTACACACACACACACACACACACACACACACACACGCACACACACGCACACACACAGGACATGTCTCGCTCTGCGTCCTCAGCCTGCACAATGTGATAATGACAGTGTTGAAAACTGATGACATCACTCTCACAGGACCAGTTTACATGTGATGTCATCTGCTGTTGTTTTGTAGCTGTACTGCCCACCAGAGTGTGAGAACTGGGGATATACAATGAATGCATTTGGACTGTTGGGACTTTTTCATGGTTTAGTGACTTGATGGCAAGCTGCTGTCCGCTGCACCAGCCGCTCTCAGATGTTGTCATGTCACGGCCTGCCAGCGTAGGCCCCACACCCGTGCTTCATTGATTTGTGTCCCAGAACCTCCCACACTCCCAAATTCAACACTCTCTACAATCTGATGTCAACCTGGTTCAAAAATGGTTTTCCTCAAATAAGCTTCTTTTGAACAAGAGAAAATCATATAATATGTTGTTTTGCACTCGACCCAATTTTTTGCTGTTAACTAACTGGTTCATTAGCTTTCTTGATGGAACAACAACAGCAAAAGTTGAAGAATTTAAATATCTAGGTCTCTGGCTTGATTCCCAGCTATCCTTTAAACCTCATATCAACTCAATTTCCAAGAAAATATCTGGTTGTCTAAAATCACTTTATCGTTCTGTTGACTGTTTTTCACAAGAAGTCTGGAAAAGAATTATAACGCAATTAATATTCCCAATATTGGACTATGCTGATATTATCTGTGGTAACACCTGTGACACAAATCTCCGTCCTCTTAATGTATTATATAACAGTCTTTGTAGATTTGTGCTCAGGTGTCCGTATAGAACCCATCATTGTTGAGTCCTTGAACTGGCTCACCCTCAAGTCCAGAAGGCAACTCCATTAGTCAATATTTGTTTTCAATTGTATCCATATCAATCTCCCTTCATATTTGAAACAACTTTCAATTCCTCTCAATTCACAATACAGCCTACGGCATATGGATCATCTGTTTCTACTTACACCCAGAATCAGCAAAGAAATCGGTCGTCGTGCATTCATATTTAAAGCTCCATCAGATTGGAACAACCTTCCTTCCTCACATAGGTCTATCACTTCCTTTCATATCTTTAAATCATCTTTAATTACGCATTTTCAAACGTCCTGCTCTTGTTTCTGATGTATCTTACTTTTTTTTCTTCAGGACTCACTCTATTCATACTTGTTCTCTTTTGAATGCACATGTCCAATGGTTCAGTGTTTCAGTACTTTTTGCACAAGTTGCTGTTCTCTAACAAGGAGTTTAACGGCAAAATTCACATCAGGTGTTTGATGCTCCAGCTCATCGAGGTTGTATCATTAGGGAATGGCTGCTGGAGACTGGGGTACCTCAAATGGAGTGGCCTGCACTTTCTCAGACCTGCATCCCATAGAAAACCTATGGGATCAGCTGAGTCGCCGTGTAGAGGCTCAGAGCTCTGTACCCCAGAACCTCAATGTCCTGAGGGCCGCCCTTCAAGAAGAGTGGGATGCCATGCCTCAGCAGACAATAAGTCTACTTGTGAACAGCATGAGACGTCGTTGTCAAGCTGTAATTGATGCTCAAGGGCACATAACAAGTTACTGACAATGACATTTTTTGTTGTGGTATACCCACCACTGTTGTTGGCTTTTGTTTCAAGAAATTGTTTGAGATGAGGAAATCACCAGTGTATGCTTCTACTTAAATGCCCTACTTTCATGATATAATATCACTGTAGCGTGAACTTTTTATATTTTCCATAAATTTCACCCAAAAGCCAAATATCCCTAACTTTTTGTGAGTAGTGTATGTGTGAACTTGTGTATAAATATGTACTGTATACTTTACTGGTGCATGTAAGCAGTATTTAAATAGGTGTGTAAATGTATGCTTATGTGGACACCGGCTCACCTCTATTTTGCAGAGGGATTTTTGGTCATACTCTGTCTGTGTAACACTGGCTGGTGGGGGATGAGGGTGGGTGAGTGGGGTAGCTTTGGGAGCATTGTTGGACTGTGCGTGGGTAAGTGAGTGTGTGTGTCCCTGTGTTTATATGTTTGATATTTTGTTTAGTATTGACTTTTTATTATCTTTGTACTGTTTGTCATTATTTGTAAGGACCCCCTCGAAAATGAGATGGTGCATCTCAAGGGTTTATCCTTGAAATAAAGAACAAAGAACAAAGAACACTGACCGTGCCAAATTCACATTATATGGAATTTACCGTAAATGCCATAGTCTGTCTTTTAAATAGCATTCATGTCAACATCCAGCTTGTAATTATGTCTAGGGATCTTATATTTTCTGAAACCGCCTTTATATCTGACCAGAAAGTAAATAATGTGGAAGTATCTGGGAAATGTTGAGCGTTAAACATGCATAAATACAAGTTTAATTCTGCTTTTATCATGCATGCTTTTTCTAACCAACACGGTTTGGCCACGATATGAAATTGGCTTCAAAGCCTGGCGCACTCCCTCAGGGCAAGTATTTGAGGAGCAAATCCAGCAGCTCCATGTTACCAAGGTGCATCACAAAAACATTTATCATTTCTCACCGATTCACGCTGTAACACTGTAACGAGGTTTAAATGTAATTTGACTTGCTGAAGACGGTTCACCTGATTCACACAGTGATTCAAAGGGAAGATGGTTGCTGTTGAAGACTCTTACTGCACAACATTCTATAAGGGGAGAGGGAAACTTATGTTTAGTGCTGGTTCTTATGCATTTTTGAATTGGGATCATTTGTAATGAATTGAGTTCTAGTGAATTAAACTAATCCTCAGACTCCTGGGAGCCACTCCACAAAGATCCCTGCATGCTCCCTGCACCCTGCTTTGAACACCACAGGCCTAGACTGTGCTGTTATTTCTCCTCCACACCAATCCTTCTGTTCTTTTTGTTTCTCCTCTCCTCTCCTCGCCTCTCCTCGCTTCTCCTGTCCTGGTTTTCTGCATCAACCCTTTCCAACATTAGGAGAAGAAATGCTTCGACAAGCCAGAGGGATGTCATGTCCTCTTTATTACACAGGGAAAGAAACTCAGGATTGACATAATGTTGGACAGAAGAGGGAGGAGAAACAGAGGGAGACAAGGAGGGAAAATGGGAAAGAGAGGGAGGAAGGGGATGAAGGAGAAGAACAAAGACAGAGGAGGAGGAGAGGGTGAGGGTAAAACAGGTAGGGGAGGGTATAAACACCCCAAAAACAAACAAACAAAAAACCTCACAAACATCGAACAAACAGAGAAGTTAGTGTATGATGCTGCGTTTCCATCATAAATATCCTAATATCATAATGACAGATGCTAACATAATTACAGGACTGCAGAGGCTGTCAAAACCTTCAGCTGGAAGAACACCATGATACTGATCCAAATAACTAGCATTACTGATGATCATCTGCCTTATCTTTTTTTCTTCTTTTGTGGCTTTTGACCGATGTGACCTTTTGAACTGTATTTATTTATATACTTGATAAATAGAAACACACATAATTAAACAGCTTTTTCATATTTAACCCCAGAAGATTGCACAAGAAGGCGCCACTCAGAATTTTGGCGCCCTTAATGCAAGACATCAGAGAACAGAACACCAAAAACAAAATCAAATGCTTATAATTTTTATAGATATAATTGACATAGCAGGAGCTTATTTGCCTTATTACTGGTCTCTTTTCCATAAGAGATAATCACTGGAGACGATTAGGTGAAGAGTAGAACGTACTTAGTAGCTATTGGTGGTAATATTAAAAACTGCATGCTGTATGAATGAATTATTATGATTTTATTTGTCAGATGTATGTTTAATGCACTGCAGCTGTAGATGAGTTACTTTTAGAATGAGACCTCTGTCCTCCTTCCTCCTGTGAAGCCCCAGCGCTGTTCCAGAGGGGCAGCATGGGAAATGTAGTTCATTCTACCACTCTCCATCACTTTTCATCTCTGTAGTGCTTCATCTCAGCCTCCTTGCTCTCCTTCATCTCTCCTTCCTCCTGCCTTTCTCTTTTCTTTCCACTTCTGTTCCTCATTTGTCATCCTTTTCCATCTCTGTCTGTAGTATTCTCTGCCCTGGGAGTATTTTGTTTACCCTATTATTTCTTGTTTTATTTATATATTAACCCACTTTTCTTGGTCTTTATCTTCTGCCTAGACACCACTATCCCTGGTGAGGTTGCTCTGATAAGGCTCCATGAGAGGTTTGGGCTATGGAAATGACAAAATTACCCAAATTTAGAGTAAAATGAAGATAACAGTGTTCTAACTTTGCTATGTTAAGACCATTGTGTAAACAATTTGGAAAATTTGCCTGCGAACATCCAAATGAGAAGGTTAGTCTGTCATCCTGGGATTAAAGGTCACTGTAAACATATCACTATTTTCATTATATGGACACTCACCTGAAACATAACCTCTTGTCCATTTTAGGCTTCAGTTTGAGAAACCGAGGCTGCAAGGCATTTTCCAGCACAGGCACAGGTGTTATTCTGGCAGCAGCCTGTAGAGGATAGGAGGCTGCCTGTGATTAGAAGGGCACTAGTTCAATTCCCTGGACCAGCGAGGGAACTGTGGGTGAGGAAAGTGAGTGAAGGTGAGTGATGCTCTCCACTCCCTCAGCAACTGCTGTTGAGATGCTCTTTAGCAAGGCACTGAGCCCCCAGCTGCTCCACTGGAGCGGCTCAGTGGTAACAGAGGAAGAGCAGCTCCCAGGTGTGAAGATGTGTTACTGTCAGGATATATGGTGTGGTGTTCCCAGAAAGAGCGAGCATGCTCCAGCAGCTGTCTCTGTATCAGTAACATTAAAATAAAACCTGTACTGCTAGCAGTCATGAACAGAGCCAGCCTGAACATCTAGCTGTACATCAGAGCCGATCACAGTATGGATGTAAAGGATTAAGAGTAAATGATCTTGTAAGTACTGTAAAAATAAGTAGTGATGTAATTACAAGTAAGTAAATAAGTAATAAAAGGGAGCTTTACACAATGACTAAAGCAATCACCAGAGTGCAGGATAAGCACCAAAGAAACGTCTGTGTTTTGTTTGTTTGTTTGTTTTGTCTGCAAAGATTCAATGCTCCACAGGCTATACCAAAAAGTGATATTAAAATGTACCCTATATACCACTGACTACAAAGAGTTCCAGAATTTAAAAAAATTGTAAAAATAAAATAAAATAAAAATAAACTTTTTTTTTTTTTTTTTTTTTTTTTTAAGACAGAGCTAAGTTTCATTGATGAAGATGGCAAAATGTTTCGGATTTTTTCACACACTGATGTATGATTGTTTATCTTTGTAACATAGTTACCACAGTGCAGTGTACTCCCATTTGGGCTGAAAAAAAGAAAAAGAAAAACAAGCAAACAAAAAAACAAAAATGATTGTAGGACATGTTGTTTATATATCTATATTTCGATAACTATATATCTATATCCATATCTATATATCTATATCTATCTATATAGATATAGATGGGAATGAGGCTATGTACCAAATCTTATGCATTTTCATGCAGAAAGGCAGAAAGGCAGTCACAGTGAAAAATGAGCAACAATACATAAAAATACCAGACAAGCAGCAAATACAAGCAGCAAAGTTAATTGCCCCTTAATAAAAAAAAAAAAAATTACAATCCAGTAAATAATGAGTAGTACAGACTGATCCAACTGTGCAAAACAAAAAAAGTTGTGTAGCAGGAAGGCTGAGTCACTGGATGGAGAGCATGACAGCAGAGAAGCTGGAGGAACAAAAGAGGAGCGGAGTGACAGTTTAATGTCCTGAACAAGAGGAGAATGTGGAACAGACTGTCATGGATGTAAAAAGTCTTGGCTGGGGTTTTCCCAAATGTATCGTAGCGCTAAATTATCCTTACCCCTACTGACTTACAGTACAAAGGAACTAATCTGATAATGATGCAAAAACACAAGGCCTCATTTGTTGTTTCTGTGACTCATGGTCTTGTAAGTTTATGGTGGGCGTCTCCAATCCAGCGGCGTGCTTGGGGAGTTTCAGCACAATCAAGTGAAACCGGCCGCAACCAGCTGTGGGTCCTGTACTAACTGGCTTATATAGTCACAGCAATGTTGGCAAAGCGGTAAAGAATCTGTTATGGTGGTTGTTGTTTGTTTTTTTTTTTTTACATTAGAGCCAATGAACAGGGAAGGCATCCCCTACCAGCATAAGAGTTAAAACACACTCTCCCTCTCAACCAGAACTGTTCAGTCACAGATTCAATGGATAGATATGCAGAAGGCCCAGACACTTTCTGCAACCCATTTAAAACCTTTTTTAGCTTTTGGTAATGATTTTATATTAATGCAATTGAATGTAGTAAAAATAGCATTATTTATTGTTGCACTTTTGTAGTAAAGAAAATATTTTTGGTCACATATCTGACTGGTTTGGCAATTAAACTGCCAATTTTCATTGTCAGTTGTACATTTCAGGGTTGACAGAGACTTATTTTCAGGAGAACACTTGCCTACCTGTGGCTGTCAGTAGCCACTAGCCAGATGTTTTGAAAAGCCACTAGGCGTGGTCCGAACTGCATCACATGAGAAAACATCGATTTGTGAAAGTTGCCCTGATTGTTTCTCAGGCTGATTTTGCTTCCTGACTGCTTATGGATTTTAGACCACACTCACAGTGCTGTAACTATTTATGCTACACAAGAATATTTTTTATAAAACAATATCAGAATGAAAATATCAAAATTGCTATTATAGTAAAACAGCCTATTTAATTAAAACTTGCTGGACCACCAGTTGAAAAGGCTGTTTCTAAGGTTTAGACAGAATGGGAAAGAATATTGCAGAGTTTTATATGTTCGTTCTTCCCTTTTGTTGGAGCAAAGCATCTACTACGTACAGTGCAGGATTAACTGTATAGCCCAGTTGATATGGTTGTGCTGAAATGCTGATAGTGTACAGTAGTGCAGAAAAGTCAGAGGAATGCTGCCGGAGAACAAAGATGTCACTGTGTGGCCGCAAAATATCTGCTCCATCCCTCTCTCTGCCTTGGAAATATTCTCGCTCTGTCTTCTGTAAGCCCTGTCACAGTCACACAGAGTCAGGAGAGGGGACTGATACAAGTGAGCTTGCACACTCATGCACGCACACACACACACACACACACACACACACACACACACCCTCACAAATACACACATGTACACACGTCCTTCATCAAAAATCCACTCCGATGCACAGAAACTCCTGCTCTCGTTTTCCACTCTGACATACACATCCACACACTGAGAACTATAAAGAGCGGCCTGTTTAATAGAGCCTTTATTTAACTGAAATGTCATGCAGTGTGAGTGGTGGGGGTCGCGTGGTTGGGGGTCAGGGTGGGGGTCAAAGGTCAGCGGAGTCAGATGAAACGGCTGATTGTACAGAGGGACAGTAGTCCTGTCCATCAGGAATGAATGTGTAGGCGGAAAGGCAGAGGAGAGGCAGAAAGGTCAGCGGCCAGATGAGCAAGAAGCCTGAGCTTTTGTTGTTAGATTCTTTCGTACACACACGCACACACACACACACACACACACACACACACACACACTATGTGCTGTTTCTATCTCTTTCTTTCCCTATTTTCCTTTTACACGCTTGCCTGTTTCTTCACTACTTGCAAGGTGGATTGTGGCGCACTCTAGTGGTTCAATTTTGCACATGCACAATAATTAGGCCCCAAGTAAAAAGACACTGAAAACATCAGCGGATCTTCTGTGCGATGATGGCAGCCTCTTGTTTGAAATCAAATTGCCCAAATATCAACCTCCAGTCAGACCCTGGCAGAAGATTTTGAAAGTACTTGGTCGGTGCTCCCCTCTTGGACTGGCTGGGAGCAAAGAGTGATTTTATTTTAGCAGACTGGCATCTCAAATGTCTGAAAAAAGGCTCATCACTGTCAATAAGCCATCATGAAATTTAAGCACGCATACACAAAGGGGACATTTCAGTCTCATATATTCTAGTCCTATATATATGTTCAGCTTGAATTGACTCCACCTTTGTTCTCAAACACCTAAAGGTGGTACCATTCAGCAAAATTTCAGACTTGTTAATGTCTTGACTGTTAACACATCTGAGAGTAGACTGAAAGGAAATATATAGCCCTTTTAAATGGACTGGTAAGAGTTTGCATGGTCGTTTCTCTGACTCTTCTGAACCCTTTCATGTTACTCCAATGGCTCTTTTAGTCTCCTTAAATCCAGCATTGGGATACAGGATTAATGTAAATGGTTTCTGATTAAGATAAAATGCTTAAGATTGCACCATTTTCCCATGACAACCTGAGTTCCAACCTTGTCTGCCTCAATCTTGGTTCAGATGTTTGATTTCTGTTTGATCTCCATACATTTCTGTGAAGGGAGGTTTGGGAGGCATAGAGAGTGAGGAGAAAAAGACAGTGAGCCTCCAAGGACACTAGATGGCACCCTGCACCTTCTACATTTAGGTTACAGAGCAGCTGCAGTGACTTTTGTGTCAGAACTGTGGCAGAGGTCATTCCCATGAATATTCCCTCATTATCTGACTCTGAGGATATCAGCTTGTATTTTAACAAAACAGATTAAAATAGCGCTGACTGAAACTTTAACCCTTTCATGCATGAATTATGAAAGCCTAAGTCAAGATTTTTTTTCTTATGTGTTTTTACTCTTCTTAGGGCATGAACACTTTTGTGAGTCTCCATACTTCTTTAAGGATGCAGGACTGGTATTACCATGTCATGATACTAGTATTAATACGTGTTCAGCAACAAGAACTGACAGTCTCTGCATAAACCTCAATGGAGGGGAGCATTCTAACAGCTGATATGCAATTCCACCATAGAAACCACTGCATTTAGGAAAAAAATGACCTAAAACAGCTGTCCACTGTAGTGACCGCCATGCGTGAAAGGGTTAATGGGGTTGTTGCAGCAACAAATATTAGTTTTATTCTGAAAGCTAATAGTGATTCTTGAAGCACTCTCTCTGAAACCATTAAGACTTTGCATTTAACAAGTGTGCCAAACTGAATGCACATTCCCTGCTTTACACTCAGTTTGTAATTTCATCACACTTTTTTTTTTTTTTTTTTTTTTTAGAAAACTGTAAACACTGGTCTCTACATTGCTACTCAGTGAAAACACTGTTGGATAATGAGTTCACTTACAAACCAGAGCTTGAGCCCTATAAATAGGTCACAGTTAAAGATGTGGTTTGGATTATAATGAAGGCCAGTGTACTGGACAGAGAGCAAGATGGGTAAGAACCAGAGGAGGAAGAGGAGGAGGAGGAAGAAAAGGACAAGGAGGAGGATGACAATGGGGTGAAGGAGTAAGAGAAGGAGGAGGAGGAAGAGGAAGAGAGGGACATGGAGGTTTTTAATTTACATTATCAGTTTGTGCTTTGTGTGCTTATTCAATATGGTTTGTGTGAACTGCACTAATGCAAAAACACAATTTCCAAAAGAGTTTGAAGAGATTTGCAAGAATTGTTTGTTTTTGCAAGAGATGTACAAAGTGTTGCTGGTTTGGTTCAAGGTTTTGTGGTTAGTGTGTAGAGTTTAGCAAAAACAGCCTATAGTTTCAGTGCCTAAGCAATCAGGAAAAAAACAAACAAACTGTGATAGCATGCAGCAGAGAAAAATCAAATAGGATATAGTATACACAGAGTGAATGAGGAGTGTTGTAATCATAAACAGTCAAAAATGTCAACGCCAGAACTCAAAGTATGTAGAAATAACAAGTATACATGGAAACGTGAAAAATATGGATTATGCCAAGATTATATTTTTGCTGTGCATAAGATATGTACAGTGTGGTATGATAATATGCCAGACTAACACATCCCACATATCAATATGTATAAATCTGCCCGAGGAAATCAGGTCAGCTGAGTCAGTGATTTCTGAGCCCCAGCATACTTTTATCAGAGAGCTTTTTCTTATTTTACTTGAGTTTTAATTTTCTCTGAATTCTCTTTTCTTGTCTTTTTTGTTTTTTATACTTCACATTGTTTTTAATAAATCTGATGAGTTTATGATTTGTTTTATTTTATTTTATTTTATTTTTTGCTGCTTTTGTGAAGCACTTTGTAATGTTGGTTTTGATAAGTGCTCTATAGATATAGATTATTATTACCATTATTATTATTATTGGTAGTAGTAGTAGTAGTAGTAGTAGTAGTAGTGCTATTATACTGTCTGAAATAGGTGGAATTTTCTTTTTTTAATCAACATACATGCAAGATTAGCATGTATGTTGAAAATAAATAACTGGAAGAAAAAAAAATCTCTATATTTTTTATGATCAGGTGTCACAGAAGGGAACAACATTCATGCAGACCATTCAGTCACCCATAGAGGTCAGACTTTACCAAAATAAATAAATAAATAAATAAATAAATAAATGAATATTCTGGCAATAGTGGCAGTGACACAGCGGTTGATAATCCCATATATCTTGAGGGAATCGCACCGGCCTGCTTTTCTTAGCCGGTGAGCAGCGGTGTCAGTGTGATGGAAATGCAAACCAGGAGCTTCAATTCAGCAGAGAAACAAAGTCCAAGTGGCTAACTCATTATCTGCCACCAAGTCTTTGAAAGCTGATACTGACTTTATGAGCCTAGGGATAAAGTGGACTCATGCCTTGTTATTCTGTGGTTACTGTGATAAATCACATGTATTTCACTATAGGGGACACTATCATCTCTCATGTGTGGCTGCCAAACAGATGCCAAACAGATTTTCTCACTTTTGTTTTCCTCTCCATCATAAAGATAAAAACCACAAGATCATCTAAGGAATACCTTTAGTTTCCTGAGGACGCACATGCTGCATATTTGGGTTCTGCATTTATTTTCCCCATTTAACGGTGATTGAACCGGTATCAGTGTCAGTCTCCAGTTTTGTGGCAGCTGGGAAACACGTTATTTTAAAAAAAAAAAAAAAAAAAAAAAAAAAAAAAGGAGAGCGAGAGAGAGGAGGGGTGACTCTTCTCAGATTTCACTCCAGTCACAAATCCCTCACCCAATAACAGGCGCGTCCTGCCTCTCCAACAGGAGACTCTCAAGTCAACTTTCCCAGATGCCTGCTGCCCGGAGCCGCTCGGTCCCCTGGGAGGAGCGGCTGCGCCTGCGATAGGGAGGGCGTTTCAGATTTGAACTTTGCAGTGAAGAAAGTGAGGCACTTTTGCTTTTGCCACATGGCCATCTGAAAGCCAACACACACGCTGTCAAAGCATTAAAAAAAATGTCCCAGCCAGGCTGTGCACAGAGAACTGAGAGCAGGATGAGTGAGTAGCGAGGCGGCTGCAACTTCAGGACCACTGGCTGTCCAGTGTTTGTGCGGGGATCCATCACGCTCTGCCCGACAGCATGTTTGCAGGATAAATGACTCTACACAGCCTGAGGTGGACTGCACTCCGGCGGGACTGTAAACGATGGTAAGGATATTTTTCTGTACAGCTGTTGCCCCCCTCCCCTCCTCTTTCACCCTGTGTGCAACAGCGCAGAACAATCTCAAACTCCGACAAGTTTTTTTGTTTTTTTTTCTCCGGCTGAGCAAAGTGCTGAATAGGCAGATCCACTACAGATACGAGTTTTTTGTGTGACTCAGTGAAACTTCAACCGTAGCCGGCTAAGTTGTGATAATTTGGTTGTCAGGAGATCTGAAGTGGGCGTGGATGCACATCTTCTTGACCTACATCTCCTGTCCCACTTTTACTTTTTATTTGATACTGGCACGCAGCCCAGGGACTCACGGTAAAGGCCCCCCCTTCCCTCCCCCAATGCTCGTAGCTGCACTTGAAAACACTGCATCCCATCTGGGAATATTTGCATAGACTGATGATATATAATACAGGCCTGCGGCTAAATGCTAAAAGAGCTGTCTCTACTGATGGTGGTATCATAACAACAGTGCACACTGTGAAACCTATAATCCAAACAGACTCTCTGGTCCATGCTCCTGCCCTGTTCACCTCTGTGGAATTAATACTCACTGCCGAGTATTCAGACTGTTGACATTATCAGTCAACACTTTCTGTAGACGACTGAGGCACGGCTAAATTGGATCTATCTATCTATGTGTCTGGATTTTAGTAATCTTCAACGTACAATGGGAATAGAGGGAAAAGCAACATTTGTGAGACAGTATTTCAGTGAACTTATGCAGAGTGGGTAATGCAATATGGCATCAGTCAAAGTGACAGGCCGGGACTCTTTCTTTACTCTAAGTTGTTTGTAAAGACGTAAACATGTCTAATAACTGGGTTGGTAAGTCAAAACAGTATTTTTCCTATATGGTGACAGGCGACCTTCCCTCTTTCAAGCGGTCCCTGAAGCCTCACATTTCTAATTGGTTCCATATGCAGAGCAGACAGGCTGCTGGTTTGAACTGCTGCATGGAAACCAAAGGGGGAAACGCCATTCTTCTCTTTCTCCTTCTCTTTTTCTCTCTTCTCTTCTCTTCTCTTCTCTTCTCTTCTCTTCTCTTCTCTTCTCTTCTCTTCTCCCCTGGTTGTTGTCCTTGTTCTAAGACCTTTGTGAGTGAATAAACACTGCTTGTGTTTCTGTTGCTGCTGATGGGGTCTAATAGAAATGCACATCACTGCCACTGCCAACTGAGTTTCTGCACAATCAAACAGAGAAAAAAGGGCCTGTGATTTGTTGAGGGAACTGACCCAAACATAGGAGTTTTGGGAATTACTTTTTATTACTGCGGTGTATTGGTGTCATACCTATTCGCTGCTGCATTTCTTTTTTCATTTTAGGCAGGATGCAATGTTTGGGAAGAAAAAGCACAACCCAGTCCTATCCAGATCTCAGCTATAACCACCAGTGTTCTCCAGTGTTGGGGCCCACATTGGAATTCACTGCTGGACACACAAAACCCGCAAACTCAAAGTATAGGCAGGCTTTGTATGTTAAACACTAGGGACGGCTGCCCTGCTGTCGCTGCTTGTGTTCTCAGCTGTGCTTTCCTGTTCTTTCGCTCCCTGTGAATGTGTGTGTATGACAGAGAGAGGGACAAGGGGAAAGAGCATGCAGAGGTAGACTGAGAGTGGAGGATGTTGTGAAAGCATATAGTCTATATCCGATGAGCGTGCACGCACACACTCTCTCTTTCTCTCAGGTTTGAAAATCAGAGGAGTGGAGGAGTGTTTTCCTTTAACGTGGTTTGGATTTCCAGGCTGAATGGTATCGCCTGTCTAAGAGAAGGGCGATCCAAACAAACTAAGGTTACTGTTGACTTTGTCTGTCTGTCTCTCTCTCTCTCTCTCTCTCTCTCTCCCTCTCTCTCTCTCTCTCTCTCTCTCCCTCTCTCTCTCTCTCTCTCTCTCTCTCTCTCTCTCTCTCTTGCTTCCAAGTCTTTATAGAATTTATTTAAGGCAATGGTTCCTTAGAGGAAAATGAAAAGTCTGTATCTCTCATTCTCTCTCTCTCTCTCCCTCACATACACACATTTACGTATGCATCCACCCTCTCCCCACCCTCTCGCTTGCACACACACACATCCAGTGAGACTGAACGTTTGTTGCCCCGGTGCATTGTGAATGACCCATGAAATCTCGGGCTTCCATCATCTGTAAATGCGTGGCATCTGGCCAAATGGCTGCAGGGGAAAGTAAAGCCGATCCACCTCAAAGCCATGCCCCGTGTATTTAGTTCTCAGTGACAAGCAGGTATCTCAACTATCTAAATTGGCAGCCGTATTGCAATCAGTTAGTGCTTTTGCGAGCTGATGAGATAAGCAAGCTGTTATCTGTGTGAGGTAGATTGTAACTGGAGATGGGGAGGGGGTGCGTCTATTGGCTTGGCCCACTGTGGAAAAATCACTCAAGAGTGAATGGCGATACACAACTTGCAATCTCGGTAGATCTATGGCTGAAAAGTTGGCATGTGGCTACAAAATAGGCACGTTCATGCAAGGTCAGGTTTCAACTTTATTTGCTCCCAGAATGCAACTGGTTTCTCAGTAAGTACATAAAATAACATTACATACGTTTGTTATAGAGTGAATTAAAGGAACACATACTAAGAATTTCACAGTTTGGGATCAATAAAGTAAATCTATCTATCTATCTATCTATCTATCTATCTAATGCCTGAATAAACTGAATAAAATCAAGTTATGTGTTTACATAGAAATGAAAAGTCAGAGGCAATACTGCATTTGTCCACAAGGGGAGCAAAGCCCATAAACTGGAGCACTGACATGTAAGCATGTGCTGACACAATACGTGCTGTCTTTTTTTTTTTTTAACATGATTTCTATGGGAAATGGATGTTTGACGCTCAGATGACAGGTGCCGTAATATCAACAGGTTTTTTATTAGTCAACCAATCACGACTGCATTTGTCAACAGTGTTATAGATTTTTTTTTTTTTTTTTTTTTTTTTTTTTTGTATCAAACCGAAACAGTGTCCTTGGCTGTGCTTTTTTCACTCAAAAAAGATTGTGGCAAGTGGGGACAAAAAATGCCATGACACTACTAGCTACTGTAGAGGAACTTCAATATCTTCTTACTGAGGGATAATGATTTCACCAAACCCATGTCCTATTTAAAAAAAAAAAAAAAAAAAAAAAAAAAAAATTCTTTGCAACTTTCAGGGTCAGTGCTGATACACCATGCATTTCCCCTATGATGTGATGTCGCCCCAGTTTAGCCAGTGTCTCTTTTGACTTAACCTGTCACCATTTTTGTGTTTACACTCGAAATGGCTCATGTGTAAAATCACCCCCTGACGCATTCTGTCAGAAAGCACTTTAGGCTTCCTGAGAGAAAGCCCGTCCCGACCTCTAACCTAAACCTCTATTACCGACTGAAAAACGTCTGACGGAAAGGGTCGGGGGGCTGATTTTACACACAAGCCTGGAAATGAGTCCTTGTTCATTTGACAGTGTTTACATGCAGCGCCTCTAGTAGAAAGCCACCAATTGCAATAAAGTATGTGCTTGTGCCGCCTTATAAAATTTGTACTGCACGTTTCAGCACACAGGAACACATGTCACACCGGTTGTGTTGCTCTTAGCATTGACGAGGCTAACAAGCACAAACAAGATTTTTGCCAATGCCAAGTTTTGAAAAAGAGCTTCATGTACACAGCAGAAGCTAAATACCTCTTCATCACTGTCATCAACTCGTTAACGTCATGATCAATCTCCATACCAACACTGAGGAGGTCTAAGGCACTGGGGATGAAGGAGTCCCTGTTTTTCTTGGCAGTAGCAGGACTGAACTCCTGCCCAGAGAGTCGCACACTGAACTGTGAATATGAGGGAAAGAAGAAGTCATTTGCTTGTTTTGTCACACGTTTACTGTGTCTGTCACTAAGGCTGTTGATCTGCACTCCTTTTCTCCTCACGACTACCTTTGCTGCAGCTTTCTTCTCACTAGAGCCAAGATTGCTACATCAACAAGTTATCGAAAAAGTCCATACTGACTTAGTAAAAACACTACAAAACAGTGTTGTCAGGGTTTAATAATGTATTGTTTGGGGAAAAATGTTTTTGACTCTATAAGTTGTTCATTTAGCCGATGTAAAATTAGTATTAAGGTTGTTGAGTTGGTGGGAATAACCAGCCACTGCCGATGATTTATTTACTCGGATGATAAAATCCACCTGACCAAGACATTTAATTAGGTGAAGGGAGGCCTCGTGTAAGCCCATATCCTGGTGCCATTAGGGTTTATTTGAAATGTTTATGTCACAGCGCTGTAATTAAACCACTGACAGAGCCAACAAGGGATGAATTACAAGCAGGGCTACACAAACACCAGCCATAGAACAAATGCATCTCATCCCGTCCACAGCTTACCAGCGCAATAATGCAAATGCAGCCATTTGATGCTGCCACGTCTGAAGAGTGTGTGTGTGTATGTGTGTGTGTGTGTGTGTGTGTGTGTGTGTGTGTGTGTGTGGAACGTTGGAGTAGTCTTTTCCTCCATCCAGCTGTCTGAAACTTTGAAACAAGAGCTTTGTACGGTGAAGAGGAGCAATTGGATAGACAGCAATAGCAAAGATAACAGTCCAACAAAACTTACTTCAGAGGCGCTTTGCCTCCCACTCAATCCTCTGTGAGTACAACTCCAAGAGGAACAGTATCCGCACTGCCATCTGCTCTGTGTCTGTCTGCGAAGGCGGGTTGTATCTCATTGAACATTCACGGTGTACAGTATTATGTTTGGTGAGCATGGCATCTGTCCAGTAAATTAAAGAGTGGGCAGTGCGAGCAACAGAGGGAGAGGTAAGAAAGAGGTAGAGAGAGTGAGCAGTTAACCGGAGATGAAAAAACACTGAAACTACCTTATCAGCCCACATACCTGGTTAAATAAAAGCTGCAATAAGTGTGGTGGTGTGTTTATAGGCAGCTGTGGTCTTTACAGGGGACGTGTTATAACAGCTCAGTGCTAAAAGCCACTTGCTTTATGATGCCTGATGGGTCTGGAGTGGCTATGCTCCCCCCGTCCCCTCAGAGCATTTAGACAAGGGGAGAGCGCCTCGTAAAAAAACACATTGCTGGGCGAGGATGTCACTCTCTCGCTCTCTCTGCAGGAGCAGAGACACATCACTTGCTCGGATCGTGTGTGTGTGTGTGTGTGTGTGTGTGTGTGTGCATGCGTTTGTGGCTCCCACAGCTCGTTCATGGGAAACAAACAGGTTGTTCATCACCCCATAGAAATTGCATCTGTAGAGGTTGTGTCTCTATGCTGCAATATGGTTACAAAATATCAACAAACGGTAAACTGAGCAGAACGACAGGAAGCAGAGATGAGGAAAAAGAAATAGAGAGAGAGGTAGTGAGAAGAGAGGAGGTGAAAGAAAGAGTGAGGAGAGGTGGGGGTGGGGTTGGAGTGCACAGGGAAGGAGTCGGAGAGGACAGGAGATGAAAGGAGAGAGAAAAGAGTAGGAGGATATGATCATTGACAAGCAAAGGTTTGCTCCTCTTGGCAAACAGTTATGAATATTTGCTTAAATGCCACAAGAACAAGAGTAAGAGTTCGTTTTGCTAAACCCAGTAAACATGGATTTTATTTTTTAGTATTGTAAGTGAGATTTTCAGAGTTTCAGTAACTGATAAAATGAAGTTTTAGGGGTTGCATTTTCTACAATGCGTGGGCTTTAGCTCCTCTTGTAGGGTAACAACATTGTCTGGACCCTGATGAGACCAACCAACTGTCCAGAAAAGTGAAAATAACCTGCTTGTTGGAACAGAAATAGCTGCAGGTCTTACTAGTGTTGCAACAATATGTTGGCAAATGTTTTCATAGCTAACGTTGCTGTAGAGTTCACTTGCTAAAAAACGTCCACTTTGGAGGCTGGTAGTCGAGGAGTTGAAATAAGTTATCATATTAGATGGAAGTGTTGATCCCCATGATTTGACACAATCAAGACAACAAACTATGACCCATGAAATCTCAGGAATAGGAAGGACTTCAGATTCTTGGATTTGCATGATGTTTTCTACTCCAACTGAAAACCCATATTTTTAGTTTACTATCCCTTTAAATCCCTTTCATGATATGGCAAAGCCTACATTTGTTTTATATGCATGTAATAAGTCCCCTTTGGCTTGTGTGAATACCTAGTCAAATGTAGTCAAGTGCTCTCAAATATTGTATTCAAATATGTATTGGCTGCTATTGTAAGTGGTTTATTTGAGTCCTTCTGTTTCAACAGTCAGTGCAGGAAATGAATTTTCAGTAGTTTGTTGTGATAACCAAGGTTGCTATGGATCTGTCTCAGTGACACACAAGAAAGGGCATCAGGTCTGCACACTGTGCAGTGTGTGTGTGTGTGTGTGTGCAGACCCTCATTTAATGTAGACAGTGCCAATGGCAAGAAAAACAGCAATAAATACACAAATCAGTCAGGCAAGGAAAGTTCCTAGGCCTGCAGTGGTGGACTAACGGTTTAAGTGCCAGCGTAAAAACAATCAATAGATAGTAAAATCAGTTCCATACTGGACAGTGCTATTGATTTGTACAGCCTTGAATAGTCTTCCTCTAGTTATAATTAATAATTTAAATACTGAATTTTTTTGTCATGAGAAGGTTGTTGTATTCACTCTGCAGCAAAAAATAACACCGAATGCTGTGCTGTTAACCGAAGAACTACAGGTTTTGTTTACAATTTGTTTGGACTGAAGTAAATATGGTTTGGCCCCAGCCCTGTTTCAGTCCGGTTTCTATGTGCCAGCTGATTTTGAAATGTCAGCTTGAGTTATCTTTTGGCCGCAGCTTCTCCCGGCAAATGTTCCATCTCTCGTACAGCACCTTCCTCTTTTGAGAATGGAATGTACAATGGGGAACAGATTCGACCACGTGTCACTCCCATTGCAGCCATATGGAGCCAGCATTTTTGTGCCATGGTGTAATTACTTGCAGAGCTGTGATCTGTTGTCTGGGCTTCATACTACGCACCGAGTACGAGGAGCATAAAGCATTTCATCCCTCACTCCTTTGCCAAAGGAGAAAATCAAGTCTGTTTATTCCCAACAAGGCTTTTTAACAAAGCCTTTTCATTTCAAGGTGAGATTGCTTTGGCACTTTAAAATGAAAGAGCTGTTTTGTGACTGTCTGCAGTTGATAGGCTATTATGAGGTAGATTTAAGAAAATAGGAAATAGGCCTAGTCAAGGGCAGTGAAAAAAAGTATCCAGATGGGTTTTTAGATTTCTTGTTTTTGAAGTGAATATGTAGTTCAGGTCTGTTAACCCAAATAAAGTCATGCAAGACGGGGTTTGGCTGCCAAAAACTGTTCCAGTACATACACGCATGTGTGTGCTTAACTTATTGGTTGAACACAGCCGTTGTCTTCCTCTCTTGGCCGTGTCTTCAAAGGTGGTGGCTTCTCTCCAAGAATGACCTTAATCACCAATAGTCGCAACAAATTCTCAAACTTTCTCATTCATTCATTTAATCACAATGTGACAATTAAACACAGGCTTGGACTGGCAATCTGGCATTCTCATCTGGCACCCCCCAAAAAACAAAAAGCTGTTATGGAAAAAGTCTTGGGGCTGATGCTGCAAAATGTTTTAAGTTAACACATTTACTTTAAATTCATTAAAATTCATCAAGAATGGAAAGAGCAGATTACGGAGCACTACAGCACAAGTGCGTCTTGAAGCAGTCGTGCTTCTGGCTGTAGAAAAAGACATTCTTATGAGTTTAGACATTGATGGAATAATTGGCTGGATGGCTGAGAGGGGAGCAGTGATGAGACGTCTCCTCTAAGGTGCTGCTGTTCTATTCTGTTCTATCTGTGATGCTCTATTCTGTTTGCCCCTTAAGGCCACTGTGCTATGCTGTTATTTAAATGATGTCAAGGTGAGAGTGTTGTTATGGCTCAGCTGATTAGTGGCTCTAGGTCGGCTCCAGTGGGGTGCAGCTTGGTTCTTGTGACAGCCTGACAACAGCAGTGAATGAACCTGTTTAAACAGTCTCGGCAGCACAAGACCCTGATTGTTAAGCCTGATGCATGAATTGCATCAGATCAGCTGCAAACACGTCGGATGACTGACTAAACAGAGCGCTGTTAATTAATGTCCAACTTCACACACATTTCCAGATCATCATTAGGCCAGACCCACATTAAGGAAAGCTTTTGCCCAGTGTGAAAATTCAGTTTGTTATACTGGTGTTTGTTGTACAGGTTGTTAGGGTGCCAACCTGACATTTGTTACTCAGTCTATATATTTTAAGTACCTGATATTGCTTTATGCAACTCATAAGTGCTTAGCCAGCATGTTATCTGTTGTGGGGTTTCCATCCGCCTATGTTTATGTAAATTATGAATTAGCACATAAAAATGATTTTATACGGTTTATTTTAAGGAACAGTAATGCAGAAGGGATTTTGGCACATATTCAATGTCAACAAATATGGCCATGAAGGAGAGCACCTGTTAATGTGTAAATGGGCCTCTTAGCCTACAGTTGCGTGCTGTTTAAAATTACTTGCATGATGTAATTGATGGGAATGCTGTATTTATAATATGTGCAAAACTACTGTGATGATTTATTTGCTCCACAGAGTGTGTTATTTTAAAAGAAAAGCAGAGGTGAAATGAGTGTGCACCATATTCATCAGTATGGCTGTTTAAGCTTTGTGAATGTGTGATGCTGTGTTGGACATTGTCTCATTCTGAATGGAGAGTTCACATTTGAGCAATGTCCTGTCAAAGGGGCATTAAGTAATCTCTGACTTCTTTCAACCTCTGTGGGCGACCAGTAGGAAGGAGGATTTGGAGCACTGTGAAATGCCAGTGGGCAGAAAGTGTGGAGAGTTTTTGTTCCAAAACAGAGTTGGGACTGGAAAGTGAGTTTTCAAAGCCAGAAATCTCCACAGGCTCACAGAACTTCACAGTCCTGCACACTCATGAGCAGCAACACACAGTGTCTAGCAGTGACTGTCTATGCGTCCTGTCTGTCTCACAGTGCTGATGTCACATGCGCACACATGCACATGCACACACATGCACACACACCAGCTGAGGGCTTGTCAGCAGCAGATTGCCCGCTGTCACACTCCAGCTACTTGACTGACATATGATGGCAGACAGGATGCTCTGCAGACAGCACACACGCACACACACACACACACACACACACACACACACACACACACACACATACGCTCCATGTAAGCAGCACACACATAGACAGCTCTGTATTTCTTCCTCATTTGGAGATGCTTTATTTTACTGTAGTAGCAACGACAAATCATCTCTGTGTCTCTGTCTCTGGAACCTATATCACTGTCACACGTTTGATGGTAGCCTTTACGAGTGCCGCTGTTTGATGTCAAAGGAGCCCACCTGGAGCAGGCTCATGCTGTCACAGTTCTCAGTGAAGAACTGGTGGTATTGTTCCAAGTTTCTTAACCAGTCTAATCTGTGTGTCACTTAAGACTCGGAGGTAACTGTGGCTAATGACGGGTTACACGCACACAGTCTTATGGCTCATATTAATGCTCATGTCAGCTTGTTATTTTGAAGGGCCCATATTTTAGGAATTTAGTTAAAGGACCCTATCAGTGATTTTGCATGTTTAGTGTAATATCTGCAAAATGCATAAACGTGTTTCTGCTAATCTTTTCCCAAAGCAACAAGCTGTGTTTTATCATTTTTCCTCCCTTTAATCCAGCCGTCAGTTTCCATTCAATCCACTTAAACGTGAAAATGAACTTTCAGAGACATCAAACTTTCTTCACATCAGTATCCCATCACCGTAATAAAGTTGTGCACATTAGTTTTCCTAAAAGCAGCAGCACTGTTGTGTTTTGATGCCTTGAAATTGTGCAGAGTGATGTGGTTCCTCCACCTGAAAATAGTACTGTCTCATGATTTACAAAACTGTATTGCAATGTAAAATGAGGGTAAATTGTAGTAAGTAGGCCAAAATCAAAATCACCGGTATGGTCCTTTAAACCTCTATTTATTTATGATCACATTTATTTAACAAAGACAATGTTAAAATTTGGTTTTGTTTCAGTTTTTTTATTTTTAACTTATTTCATTTATAAAAAACTGCTATTTTTTACTGGCAGCTTCAGAGTAACGCCAGTCAACTGCCCTTGGTCCTGATTGGCTCTCCTCACTGAATAATTGCTGAAATCCTTCCAGTCAGGCCAGTTTGCAGAATCTGAAATGGAAAACTGGCCTCCACTCAGCAGTTTTAGCTCATTTGAATTAGAGGAGCTGGCGTTGTGGAACAATCAGTGGCCAGTATTGTGAGGACCAAGTCTTCAACTTCATTCAGTTTAACTAATTAACTCTGACTTTTAGCCACAACAACATTTTTGCATCATGGAGAATATAGTCATAATATATTTGGAAGTCATAGTGTATACTCAGGAAAACTGAGTATGGGATCTCAAAGGAGTTTTGAAATAACTTGTTCACCTGTGTATGTCTGTGTGTGTGTGTCTGTGTGTGTGTGTGTGTGTGTGTGTGTGTACCTGTTTATATATGGATAAAGAGAACATTCTGCTTGTTACCATGAAATCTAATACAGTATGAAAATTCCAACGTTAGGGCAAAGTTAAGGAAGATGCATTCCTGTCCTGGTTCTAAGCTTTCTCATAATCCAGGTCAGAGTTATTTGGGATATTGTCAACATGACATGATGCTCATAGTTCTTGCGACAACTTGAAAACAGAGTATTTGAGTGTCCTGACTAACCACAGGACACTGATATGCGAGTAAACATACTTTACCTGGCTTGTGATTCTCAATTTGACACTTAAACTGAAAAAAATGTGAGGTGAGGTATGCGCCTTTTCCACTGCATGGTAAGGAAATACTGAAAAATACTGAAAGGTGATGTGAAATGTCAGTGTACAAGCAGGAAATGGCAAAGTGTATTATCGATGAATCATAGTTGATAATCTATCTGGGGAAAAAAAGGTTGTTTTTTTTTCAGTGAATCTCTTAGTTACACAATTATTTTTATTTGAAGCAGCCGTTTCAATTTGGTCTGACTGATTTTTTTAAAAAGCAAAACAGAGAAGGGAGGAAAAACTAGTCAACACTCACAGTCGCCTGTGAAGCCCCGCAGGCGCCTGGCGGGGCTTCACTGTGAGGAGGTGCTATCTGAAATGGAAAACGAAATCCAGAAAAGTATAGCGAGTGGAGTGGAGTAGGGTCGAGCTGAGCTTGTATAATGCAGCGGAAAAGAGGCATTACGGCGGAATGGGATGCTTGTACAACATCTTTGGTTGATGCAGCAAGGTTAGAATCAGCTTTCAGCTCAGTTCAAGGCTGTGCTTAAACACCCTCAAGTCACTGAGGTTGATTTAGAGAATGTGCTGCAGTTTGATGAGATTTCAAAGGAAAACGGAAAAGGAAAAGGTGATAGTACACAAAAGGTGATCGAACTGAGGTGGAGTGGTGTGCAGTTGGTGATAAACAGTGTCGAAATGGAGAGAACATTGACTGAATGAATGGATGACTGGACGTGACTAACCCTCCTACTGGGAAAAAAGGGTACACTAGCGTGGTGGAAGTAGATTAGAAAAATATGAGACTCAGTCTTTGCAACCTTTGTTCATGAATTTCCCAATCTTACCGCTGTGTCTGTTTTCGGCTGTGAAGCTGAAAAGTCTTCCAACAGACAGCAAATGTTGCCGCAGGGGAGAAAACAATAAAGCCCTCAAACAAAGCGGCTCTAACTGTATAGAAGATTTTAGAAAGCTTCATTATGGTGGCTTTCCCACACGCACAAAAAAACTTTAGTTATCATTCTGGCTCCACTGTTCCTGCTTATACCACAACATCTGC